>NC_134833.1:156970327-156987322 GCF_004210375.1 Tachypleus tridentatus | reverse complement strand
TTATCTAAATATATACCAGGTAGGGGCTCTGTTATCAAGTGTTTAAATTTATCTAAATATATACCAGGTATGGAGCTCTGTTATCAAGTGTTTAAATTTATCTAAATATATACCAGGTATGGAGCTCTGTTATCAAGTGTTTAAATTTATCTAAATATATACCAGGTAGGGAGCTCTGTTATCAAGTGTTTAAATTTATCTAAATATATACCAGGTAGGGAGCTCTGTTATCAAGTGTTTAAATTTATCTAAATATATACCAGGTAGGGAGCTCTGTTATCAAGTGTTTAAATTTATCTAAATATATACCAGGTATGGAGCTCTGTTATCAAGTGTTTAAATTTATCTAAATATATACACCAGGTATGGAGCTCTGTTATCAAGTGTTTAAATTTATCTAAATATATACCAGGTATGGAGCTCTGTTATCAAAGTGTTTAAATTTATCTAAATATATACCAGGTATGGAGCTCTGTTATCAAGTGTTTAAATTTATCTAAATATATACCAGGTATGGAGCTCTGTTATCAAGTGTTTAAATTTATCTAAATATATACCAGGTATGGAGCTCTGTTATCAAGTGTTTAAATTTATCTAAATATATACCAGGTATGGAGCTCTGTTATCAAGTGTTTAAATTTATCTAAATATATACAGGTATGGAGCTCTGTTATCAAGTGTTTAAAATTTATCTAAATATATACCAGGTATGGGAGCTCTGTTATCAAGTGTTTAAATTTATCTAAATATATACCAGGTAGGACTCTGTTATCAAGTGTTTAAATTTATCTAAATATATACCAGGTATGGAGCTCTGTTATCAAGTGTTTAAATTTATCTAAATATACCAGGTATGGAGCTCTGTTATCAAGTGTTTAAATTTATCTAAATATATACCAGGTATGGAGTTCTGTTATCAAGTGTTTAAATTTATCTAAATATATACCAGGTATGGAGTTCTCTTTTATCAAGTGTTTAAATTTATCTAAAATATATACCCAGGTATGGAATTCTGTTATCAAGTGTTTAAATTTATCTAAATATATACCAGGTAGGGAGTTCTGTTATCAAGTGTTTAAATTTATCTAAATATATACCAGGTATGGAGCTCTGTTATCAAGTGTTTAAATTTATCTAAATATATACCAGGTATGGAGCTCTGTTATCAAGTGTTTAAATTTATCTAAATATATATACCAGGTAGGAGTTCTGTTATCAAGTGTTTAAATTTATCTAAATATATACCAGGTAGAGAAATTCTCTATATCAAGTGTTTAAATTTATCTAAATATATACCAGGTATGGAGCTCTGTTATCAAGTGTTTAAATTTATCTAAATATATACCAGGTATGGAGCTCTGTTATCAAGTGTTTAAATTTATCTAAATATATACCAGGTATGGAGCTCTGTTATCAAGTGTTTAAATTTATCTAAATATATGTCTGCTTTACCAGGTAGGGAGTTCTGTTATCAAGCGTTTAAATTTATCTAAATATATACCAGGTAGGGAGTTCTGTTATCAAGCGTTTAAATTTATCTAAATATGTACCAGGTATGGAGCTCTGTTATCAAGTGTTTAAATTTATCTAAATATATACCAGGTATGGAGCTCTGTTATCAAGTGTTTAAATTTATCTAAATATATACCCAGGTATGGAGCTCTGTTATCAAGTGTTTAAATTTATCTAAATATATACCAGGTATGGAGCTCTGTTATCAAGTGTTTAAATTTATCTAATATATATATCAGGTATGGAGCTCTGTTATCAAGTGTTTAAATTTATCTAAATATATACCAGGTATGGAGCTCTGTTATCAAGTGTTTAAATTTATCTAAATATATACCAGGTAGGGAGTTCTGTTATCAAGTGTTTAAATTTGTCTAAATATATACCAGGTATGGAGCTCTGTTATCAAGTGTTTAAATTTATCTAAATATATACTAGGTATGGAGCTCTGTTATCAAGTGTTTAAATTTATCTAAATATATACCAGGTAGGAAGTTCTGTTATCATGTGTTTAAATTTATCTAAATATATACCAGGTATGGAGCTCTGTTATCAAGTGTTTAAATTTATCTAAATATATACCAGGTATGGAGCTCTGTTATCAAGTGTTTAAATTTATCTAAATATATACCAGGTATGGAGCTCTGTTATCAAGTGTTTAAATTTACCTAAATATATACCAGGTAGGGAGTTCTGTTATCAAGCGTTTAAATTTATCTAAATATATACCAGGTAGGGAGTTCTGTTATCAAGCGTTTAAATTTATCTAAATATGTACCAGATATGGACTCTGTTATCAAGTGTTTAAATTTATCTAAATATATACCAGGTATGGAGCTTCTGTTATCAAGTGTTTAAATTTATCTAAATATATGCCCAGGTATGGAGCTCTGTTATCAAGTGTTTAAATTTATCTAAATATATACCAGGTATGGAGCTCTGTTATCAAGTGTTTAAATTTATCTAAATATATACCAGGTATGGAGCTCTGTTATCAAGTGTTTAAATTTATCTAAATATATACCAGGTAGGGAGTTCTGTTATCAAGTGTTTAAATTTATCTAAATATATACCAGGTATGGAGCTCTGTTATCAAGTGTTTAAATTTATCTAAATATATACCAGGTATGGAGCTCTGTTATCAAGTGTTTAAATTTATCTAAATATATACCAGGTATGGAGCTCTGTTATCAAGTGTTTAAATTTATCTAAATATATATACCAGGTAGGGGAGTTCTGTTATCAAGTGTTTAAATTTATCTAAATATATACCAGGTAGGGAGCTCTGTTATCATGTGTTTAAATTTATCTAAATATATACCAGGTATGGAGCTCTGTTATCAAGTGTTTAAATTAACTAAATATATACCAGGTAGGGAGTTCTGTTATCAAGTGTTTAAATTTATCTAAATATATACCAGGTAGGGAGCTCTGTTATCAAGTGTTTAAATTTATCTAAATATATACCAGGTATGGAGCTCTGTTATCAAGTGTTTAAATTTATCTAAATATATACCAGGTATGGAGCTGTGTTGTCAAGTGTTTAAATTTATCTAAATATGTACCAGGTGGTATGGAGCTCTGTTATCAAGTGTTTAAATTTATCTAAATATATACCAGGTATGGAGCTCTGTTATCAAGTGTTTAAATTTATCTAAATATATACCAGGTATGGAGCTCTGTTATCAAGTGTTTAAATTTATCTAAATATGTACCAGGTATGGAGCTCTGTTATCAAGTGTTTAAATTTATCTAAATATATACCAGGTATGGAGCTCTGTTATCAAGTGTTTAAATTTATCTAAATATGTACCAGGTATGGAGCTCTGTTATCAAGTGTTTAAATTTATCTAAATATATACCAGGTATGGAGCTCTGTTATCAAGTGTTTAAATTTATCTAAATATATACCAGGTATGGAGCTCTGTTATCAAGTGTTTAAATTTATCTAAATATATACCAGGTATGGAGCTCTGTTATCAAGTGTTTAAATTTATCTAAATATGTACCAGGTATGGAGCCTCTGTTATCAAGTGTTTAAATTTATCTAAATATATACCAGGTATGGAGCTCTGTTATCAAGTGTTTAAATTTATCTAAATATATACCAGGTATGGAGCTCTGTTATCAAGTGTTTAAATTTATCTAAATATATACCAGGTAGGGAGTTCTGTTATCAAGTGTTTAAATTTATCTAAATATATACTAGGTAGGGAGTTCTGTTATCAAGTGTTTAAATTTAACTAAATATATACCAGGTATGGAGTTCTGTTATCAAGTGTTTAAATTTATCTAAATATATACCAGGTAGGGAGTTCTGTTATCAAGTGTTTAAATTTGTCTAAATATATACCAGGTATGGAGCTCTGTTATCAAGTGTTTAAATTTATCTAAATATATACTAGGTATGGAGCTCTGTTATCAAGTGTTTAAATTTATCTAAATATATACCAGGTAGGAAGTTCTGTTATCATGTGTTTAAATTTATCTAAATATATACCAGGTAGGGAGCTCTGTTATCAAGTGTTTAAATTTATCTAAATATATACCAGGTAGGGAGCTCTGTTATCATGTGTTTAAATTTATCTAAATATATACCAGGTATGGAGCTCTGTTATCAAGTGTTTAAATTTATCTAAATATATACCAGGTATGGAGCTCTGTTATCAAGTGTTTAAATTTACCTAAATATATACCAGGTAGGGAGTTCTGTTATCAAGCGTTTAAATTTATCTAAATATATACCAGGTAGGGAGTTCTGTTATCAAGCGTTTAAATTTATCTAAATATGTACCAGGTATGGAGCTCTGTTATCAAGTGTTTAAATTTATCTAAATATATACCAGGTATGGAGCTCTGTTATCAAGTGTTTAAATTTATCTAAATATATACCAGGTATGGAGCTCTGTTATCAAGTGTTTAAATTTATCTAAATATATATCAGGTATGGAGCTCTGTTATCATGTGTTTAAGTTTATCTAAATATATACCAGGTATGGAGCTCTGTTATCAAGTGTTTAAATTTATCTAAATATATACCAGGTAGGGAGTTCTGTTATCAAGTGTTTAAATTTATCTAAATATATACCAGGTATGGAGCTCTGTTATCAAGTGTTTAAATTTATCTAAATATATACCAGGTATGGAGCTCTGTTATCAAGTGTTTAAATTTATCTAAATATATACCAGGTATGGAGCTCTGTTATCAAGTGTTTAAATTTATCTAAATATATACCAGGTAGGGAGTTCTGTTATCAAGTGTTTAAATTTATCTAAATATATACCAGGTATGGAGCTCTGTTATCAAGTGTTTAAATTTATCTAAATATATATCAGGTATGGAGCTCTGTTATCATGTGTTTAAATTTATCTAAATATATACCAGGTAGGGAGTTCTGTTATCAAGTGTTTAAATTTATCTAAATATATACCAGGTAGGGAGCTCTGTTATCAAGTGTTTAAATTTATCTAAATATATACCAGGTATGGAGCTCTGTTATCAAGTGTTTAAATTTATCTAAATATATATCAGGTATGGAGCTCTGTTATCAAGTGTTTAAATTTATCTAAATATATACCAGGTAGGGAGTTCTGTTATCAAGTGTTTAAATTTATCTAAATATATACCAGGTAGGGAGCTCTGTTATAAAGTGTTTAAATTTATCTAAATATGTACCAGGTAGGGAGTTCTGTTATCAAGTGTTTAAATTTATCTAAATATATAGTAGGTATGGAGCTCTGTTATCAAGTGTTTAAATTTATCTAAATATATACCAGGTATGGAGCTCTGTTATCAAGTGTTTAAATTTATCTAAATATATACCAGGTAGGGAGTTCTGTTATCAAGTGTTTAAATTTATCTAAATATATACCAGGTATGGAGCTCTGTTATCAAGTGTTTAAATTTATCTAAATATATACCAGGTATGGAGCTCTGTTATCAAGTGTTTAAATTTATCTAAAATATACCAGGTATGGAGCTCTGTTATCAAGTGTTTAAATTTATCTAAATATATACCAGGTATGGAGCTCTGTTATCAAGTGTTTAAATTTATCTAAATATATACCAGGTAGGGAGTTCTGTTATCAAGTGTTTAAATTTAACTAAATATATACCAGGTATGGAGTTCTGTTATCAAGTGTTTAAATTTATCTAAATATATACCAGGTAGGGAGTTCTGTTATCAAGTGTTTAAATTTGTGTAAATATATACCAGGTATGGAGCTCTGTTATCAAGTGTTTAAATTTATCTAAATATATACCAGGTATGGAGCTCTGTTATCAAGTGTTTAAATTTATCTAAATATATACCAGGTAGGAAGTTCTGTTATCATGTGTTTAAATTTATCTAAATATATACCAGGTAGGGAGCTCTGTTATCAAGTGTTTAAATTTATCTAAATATATACCAGGTATGGAGCTCTGTTATCAAGTGTTTAAATTTATCTAAATATATACCAGGTATGGAGCTCTGTTATCAAGTGTTTAAATTTATCTAAATATATACCAGGTAGGGAGTTCTGTTATCAAGTGTTTAAATTTATCTAAATATATACCAGGTATGGAGCTCTGTTATCAAGTGTTTAAATTTATCTAAATATATATCAGGTATGGAGCTCTGTTATCAAGTGTTTAAATTTATCTAAATATATACCAGGTAGGAGTTCTGTTATCAAGTGTTTAAATTTATCTAAATATATACCAGGTAGGAGCTCTGTTATCAAGTGTTTAAATTTATCTAAATATATACCAGGTATGGAGCTCTGTTATCAAGTGTTTAAATTTATCTAAATATATATCAGGTATGGAGCTCTGTTATCATGTGTTTAAATTTATCTAAATATATACCAGGTAGGGAGTTCTGTTATCAAGTGTTTAAATTTATCTAAATATATACCAGGTAGGGAGCTCTGTTATAAAGTGTTTAAATTTATCTAAATATGTACCAGGTAGGGAGTTCTGTTATCAAGTGTTTAAATTTATCTAAATATATACCAGGTATGGAGCTCTGTTATCAAATGTTTCAATTTATCTAAATATATACCAGGTAGGGAGTTCTGTTGTCAAATGTTTAAATTTATCTAAATATATACCAGGTATGGAGCTCTGTTATCAATTGTTTAAATTTATTTAAATATATACCAGGTATGGAGCTCTGTTATCAAGTGTTTAAATTTATCTAAATATATACCAGGTATGGAGCTCTGTTATCAAGTGTTTAAATTTATCTAAATATATACCAGGTAGGGAGTTCTGTTATCAAGTGTTTAAATTTATCTAAATATATACCAGGTAGGGGTTCTGTTATCAAGTGTTTAAATTTATCTAAATATATACCAGGTAGGGAGTTCTGTTATCAAGTGTTTAAATTTATCTAAATATATACCAGGTATGGAGTTCTGTTATCAAGTGTTTAAATTTATCTAAATATATACCAGGTAGGGAGTTCTGTTATCAAGTGTTTAAATTTATCTAAATATATACCAGGTAGGGAGTTCTGTTATCAAGTGTTTAAATTTATCTAAATATATACCAGGTATGGAGCTCTGTTATCAAGTGTTTAAATTTATCTAAATATATACCAGGTATGGAGCTCTGTTATCAAGTGTTTAAATTTATCTAAATATATACCAGGTATGGAGCTCTGTTATCAAGTGTTTAAATTTATCTAAATATGTACCACGTATGTAGCTCTGTTATCAAGTGTTTAAATTTATCTAAATATATATCAGGTATGGAGTTCTGTTATCAAGTGTTTAAATTTATCTAAATATATACCAGGTATGGAGTTCTGTTATCAAGTGTTTAAATTTATCTAAATATATACCAGGTATGGAGCTCTGTTATCAAGTGTTTAAATTTATCTAAATATATACCAGGTATGGAGCTCTGTTATCAAGTGTTTAAATGTATCTAAATATATACCAGGTATGGAGCTCTGTTATCAAGTGTTTAAATTTATCTAAATATATACCAGGTATGGAGTTCTGTTATCAAGTGTTTAAATTTATCTAAATATATACCAGGTATGGAGCTCTGTTATCAAGTGTTTAAATTTATCTAAATATATGTACCAGGTGTAGAGCTCTGTTATCAAGTGTTTAAATGTATCTAAATATGTACCAGGTAGGGAGTTCTGTTATCAAGTGTTTAAATTTATCTAAATATATACCAGGTAGGGAGTTCTGTTATCAAGTGTTTAAATTTATCTAAATATATACCAGGTAGGGAGTTCTGTTATCAAGTGTTTGGTACAAAGTTATCCAAATTATTGTATGCAGTTAAAATAATCTTTTTTTTATGGATTCAAGATTAAATTATTAAGATATAAATAGATAAGAAGATGTTTTTAACATGGGTTTTGGGTTAGTATGTTCAGCAGTTAAACACAGCTTGTATCATAACATAATTTTGGCATAAGAAGATATGAGATAAAGTTTTTTATCATGAGATTATCCATGATATGTTAGAGGTATTACTTGAAACTACAATTTATGTTAAGGTGTCTTGATAGCACAAAACAAGGTATAATTTAAACCTCAAACTATATGTATGTGTGTGTGTGTGTGTGTGTATTTATCTTTGATATTAAGTTCTGTTTACTTAACTATGTTAGTATGTTTGAGCCCACTGACAGCATTATAAATGGTAGTTAAATGGATATAAACAACAGTTACTAACCTTTAAATGTTTTCTATAGTTATTGTATATCACAGCAAGGAATATATTCATGAAGATATACAAACATAGGATCAAGTAACTAATGAAGAAAGCTGCGAACCATCTGCTCTCGTCATAAGCAGGCATCCTAAAAATAATGCAATTTAGTGTTAATTACAACCTTTACTGAGCTTTAAAACTTCACACAACATAACCTGGCTACAAAAGGTGTTCTGAATGCTTTAATTCTTAAACTGGAAGTATCAGCTGGAAGTTCTCAACACTTCCATAACTCAAGGCTGGAAGTATCATCCAGTTGAAAAACAGTAAAACCAAATGAAAAATTAAAATATCATCCATTTTATATACAAATAATGATTAAAAGGTATGATGAAATAAGACACTATTTATGGATGTTTGACTTTCAGCTACCTCTTAATGTCCACGAAGGTAATATTTTAATGAAGACATTAAAACTAGCATTAATGTTTCAGGCTTTATTTGTGTAACACATTCAACCATGTCTGACCAAAATAAAAAACATAAAAAACATTATAGGCCCGGCATGGCCTAGCTTCAGAAGTATCGCGACTTCGTAATCCGAGGGTCGCGGGTTCGAGCCCGCGTCGCACTAAACATGCTCGTCCTCCCAGCCGTGGGGGTGTATAATGTGACGGTCAATCCCACTATTCGTTGGTAAAAGAATAGCCCAAGAGTTGGCGGTGGGTGGTGATGACTAGCTGCCTTCCCTCTAGTCTTACACTGCTAAATTAGGGACGGCTAGCACAGATAGCCCTCGAGTAGCTTTGTGCGAAATTCCCAAACAAAAAAAAACATTATAAAGGACTGAGTGCATTATATTAAAACAATTTTAATATATAAATCACCAAATCATGTAACAACTCCAGCCAGTATAAAGTTGCAGTGGAACAACATGTATCAGAACTATATTTTGACACTGTTTGGTATCAAATACATAGTTATTGCTAGATATCTTGTATTGCAGTACACTGCACAAAACGTTTTCTTACAAAGATCGTGTTTCTCAAGACGGCTGGCATGGTAATTAAAACTTCAATTAAAATCAAGTATAGAACAACGTTTCAACCTTCTTAGGCAATGTGTTAGTGGCAAACGCTGTCCACATGCTCCAAGCAACACAAACAAAGAACATGATCAAGAAAAATTTTTGACGGACAGATGACAAAGTCATGTATTACAAAGTTGTCTGACCTCAAGCTGCCAGAGATAACACAGGTATCCACATGAAGTCATAACAGTCAAGTTGCTGTACATTGTGTGGACTTTTGTCTCATCACACTTTAGAAATGGATGCTGGGAAACCTTTGTTCTCATACACTAAACAGAACATGGAAATTAGGCAGGGAATGGTGCACTTTAACAGCCTTATAACGAAACCTCTTACAACAAAAAATATTCTGCAGGACTGCTGTCAAAAATGTACAATCGTGAGATAAAGCATTACAAAACATGGTAACACATATTGTAATAATTTGGTAAGGCTCAAAAACCATTATGATATAATATACTCAAACCTTTGCATTTCTAGGCCTCTATTCGACTTCTATATTGGCTACAACTAACTTTATAAAAAAAAAATTGCATCCTAATTAATAGAGCAATAGCACACAAGTTCTGATTACATCTTTACATTTACATAACATCAAACGTTGTAACTCATACTGCATAACAGAACTTCTAACCAGATTAGAAATGCAATATCAAAATGCATTAATCCAGTTATGTTGCTACTATTCATATGAGCAACTGGATCTCAGACATATCATTAAATCACCTTATTTATAATGTTTAAGCCATAAGTTTAACTTATGAGTCACAAATTTATCATATAATAACTCAATTAACAGTTGTTGAAACTATTTGCTGATCTCACTTTATATTTGTATTGTTGGAATTATAAGCTTACCTCATAAGGTGTCTGTAATGCCAATATTGTTGGCTTTACTTACATGACATCTGGATTGTTGGCAGTTGTTACCAGGACGTAAAGATCAAAAAATATATCCCAATAGTTTTGGAAGTATGGTGAACCATTAGGATACTTCAGAGATCTGGAAAACAATTAATAAGCATCTCCATGACAACCAGTATTGATACTAATGACACAAAAAATATTAGCATAATAAATATTTCCTGAACAACCAGTAAAAAGATACTGTTGACATGTAAAAAATCAGTATAATCAATACATCTATGACATTATAATGATACTAACAATACACAAAAGTATCAATACAATGAATAACTCTGTGACAATTAATACAAAGATACAACCAACACAAATAAAAATCAGAATTACCAATACCTCCATGGCAAATACACTAACAACCCAAAGAAATCATAACACTAAGAAGACAAGTTCTTACATTTATATTCATCTACAATTTCAAGAAATTTATTATGAAGTTCACAAGTAAACACAAATGTTTTATTAACTCATTTCTTGTATAATCAAAATGATTCTGAAGGTCAAAATACAGGCACGGAGTTTATAAACTATCATCTATTCAACATCTATAACCTTATCTCTTCCTCATTTCTATTTCAGAACTTGAATCAAACCTGCTGACACCAGAAAAAATAATTTGTGGGTTTTGTGCCCCAAGGACATATAACTAATCAACTGGCATGAATTTTCAGAAAGTTTTCTTTTTTCAGCTTCATTTCTTTAGTACTGTATCTTATGTTTAAACTTATGAAATAAAAAACTATACAATACGAAACTTATGCATCACTTAAAAACTTGTTATTTTAAATTTGCAGAATTCCAGTGAGAGAGATCCAACAAGCTATTATGAAAAGTTACCAATTAATTATTATGGTCTTCTCTTTATCAGTCAGTTATCCATATTGGTTTCCTCACTTTCAAAAGATTATCTCAGTACAGTTTCTCCACTGTTCAGTGGTTAGTGTAATCCACTTTTCCCACTACTTATCAATTACCACAGTGTGGTTTTCCCACCTACAATCATTATTAATGTGTGATTTTCTCATCACTGATCCATTATCAAAGTGTGGTTTCATAGTTGGTTTTCCACTGTCTATCAGTCTATCAATCAGTTACCATAGTGTGGTTTTCCCACCTACGATGATTATAAATGTGTAATTTTCTCATCACTGATCCATTATCAAAGTGTGGTTTCATAGTTGGTTTTCCACTGTCTATCAATCAGTTACCATAGTGTGGTTTCCCACCTACGATGATTATAAATGTGTGATTTTCTCATCACTGATCCATTATCAAAGTGTGGTTTCATAGTTGGTTTTCCACTGTCTATCAATCAATTAACATTGTGACGTTTTCTCATAAATGATATTCTTAGAGCCAGTTTTATTTCTCTTTAATATTTTATTACATTATTGACAACTTGTCTGAATATTAATAATCAAATGGATTTTCAACTGGACAAAATATACCAGTGACCCTATATGATTACATATTAGAACCTATGATTTTTGGCTGGTTAACCCTGTAGTTGCAAAATTCTATTTGCCCAAGCTTCATAACTATCTTACAAGTAGAACACAAAGATCTGAATTTTTTTCAACTAAATACAACACGAAACTATATATACAACGTTTCATGTCACGACAGATACACATTTGACTTTGTATTTCTGCATTTAATGTCACCTTGGGTTTGTTTATATGTGTTGGGTTTTTTAAGTCAACAAAAATTCTTCCAGATTCAAACATTTTCTTATAATATTTAGTTGTTTGTTTATTATTACGTACAAAGTTACAAAATGGGCTAGCTGTGCTTTTGCCACCTTGAGTATCATAACCCAGTTGTTTTTTTTTAACAATAAGCCCTCAAATTATTGCTGAGCCACTAAAATGCATTCTTCTAATAAACCACACCAATGGGAAAAAGTCTTACCTCTTCATAAAAAGCTTTTGTGCCATTAGCGAAAATAAAGCAATATTTAGGAAGAACAGTATCAGTACGTTCAAGATATCTGGAAGAGTTCTTCGGATATTTCTGAAAGCTCTTCGAATCTGGAAAATTTACAATCAATAACACAAATTACATAGAACATTACTAGCTCTCATTACAACTCATGTAACTCAATTATTCAGTGCCTTACAGCTGAGAAAATGGAATCAGTTTTGCAAGAATAAATATATTAAACAAAAGAAAAATGAAATATCCCAAATGAATTAAACAACAGCATCCAAACAATTAAAACAGCTTATAACTTTAAAACTAAAACACAAATACAAGGTTCAATGTTTCATTGAAATTAAAACCTCAATCTTCCCACATGAACATCAGCAAAATATGCAGTCCCATGCTAATGTTTTTGGGTTTTTCCTCAACCATTTTAATTTAAAATTAAAACCTCAATCTTCCCACATGAACATCAGCAAAATATGCAGTCTCATGCTAATGTTTTTGGGTTTTTCCTCAGCCATTTTAATTTAAAATTAAAACCTCAATCATCACACATGAACATCAGCAAAATATGAAGCCCCATGCTAATGTTTTCGGTTTTTTTTTCTTAGCCATTTTGATTTAAAATTAAAACCTCAATCTTCTGGCATGAACATCAGCAAAATATGAAGCCCATGCTTATGTTTTGGCTTTTCTTAGCCATTTTGGTTTTACAAGGCATTATTTAAAATTATATCAATGTTAGTTGGTATACCTGTTTACTTTCAGAGAAATTCACCAAGAACAAAGGTCTCAGAGGTCGTGACCATCTGTAGGCCTTAGCAGCTCTGCCTGTGGCATGTAAACCAGTGTAAATTCCCATGTCAAGTATGGTGAGAAAGACAACAACAATAACCAGTAAGTTTTTCTTATCTCTCCAGAACCTCAAGGTAGGTATGAATGATATAGCATGAAGTAGTCTGAACACATAAAACAATAAACAGGCTAACTCAATCCCCATGGTAACCTGTAAAAATCATATTCATACATCAATACTTCAGATAGCTATCTTTTGAAATTAAATTCTTTCACATATATATATATGTTTTTCAGAAAATTTTTTCCAAGCTAATGTTCAATTTAAAAAGTAGGCTTGTATTATACATTTAATTTTGTATTAACATATTTTGTGATCATATCTCAGAACGGTTGGTATTGGTATTAATACTTTTAATGATAAGCAGAAAACACTGTTTCAACCTTCCTAGGACAATCAAAACGTTGTTCTCTGCTTATCACAAAAAGTGTTAATTCCCATACCAACCGTTCTGAGATACATTTTTATTTCAAGTGGGTTTCTCATCAGTAAGACATTTTGTGATTACTTGTAATGACCAACAAACTTGTGTACATTGTGATAAATTAAGCATAATATACGATATTTTTTCAGTCTAATAAACTAACAATAAGCACCAGTTAACAGCATGGTCATTATATCTAGTTCTGTTATTACGTGGGCTCAGTTTCCAGTAATGCTTAAATTACTTAATCTACGTTATACAAAAGTATTAAATTAGTGTAACACTTGTAATAATGTCCCTGAACACAAGTCGTGGAGTAAACATTTAAGACTACACCAAATATTCATGCTGACATTGTAACAATATTTAATTTATTATTATTATTATTTTTAAATTAAACAATTTATACTCACCCAATAAGGTAGTAAGTAGCCATACAAGGCTGGATCCTCAAACATAATAACAGCATGATTAACAAAAATAAAAAAGTACAACAGGTATCGAAGACCCCAATGATGATAAATAAGGTAGAGTCTGGAAAACATGGGATAAAAACTCAAAATAAAAATAATTAGCTGATTTTCAAGTATATCAAGATAGTTTCATAACCAATCTGAGAAATGTTTAGATAAAATCCCAATTTGCACAATGAACACTTAAACTACAAAACACAATTTTGTTTTTTCCCTCGTTGAACATCCCAGTGTCTGAGAATTTTTAGTTGAACTTGCTAATTAGCACACAAATAAAAAAAGACAAATTACTTTCCAGTTGTTAAATTTATTCTTTTTGATATATATATTAAGTTTATCTTACAACCAACTACTCAGTAGGAGTACAGAGGAAACAGCATCTGTGGAATAGCATGTTATATATATATATAACATTATATATATATCATTAGCTCAGGTAAAATATTTGTTTAAAACATCTAAGTTTTAGGAAGACGTTGTGAAAAAAAAGGTACAAAGCTTCTCTGAAAGAAGAAACAAGAGAATGAAGAGTGTACACCCACTTGTGCTAATGATGTCTTTTATATTTTGTGAATGTTGTCATAAATAAAAATGTGGTGCTAATTTTATTAGTTATTTCTGTGTTAAAAGACTTACACAAAATCATATACTAAAAACTGTTTTAGAATAAAAGTAGAAAACACCTTTTATCAATAAAAGTGTTAACAGCCATACCAGCCATTCTGAGACACATTTTTATTTTAAGTGGGTTTCTCGTCATCAACAAAAAAACTTTAAATCTTACTCACTCGACATGTGCTCTGAAAAATCACACTCTTGCTTGTTACATTAATTTTTTCACATACAGTATTTATTTATTTACCTTACACCTCTGTCTGACATTTCAAAATCAGAATGTTCTCCATTTTTTGCATCAGACACTAAAGTAGCAGCCAGGAGGAGATCCTTGAAAGAGAAAGTTACTCAGTCAACTTGCATGTCAATACATCTGTGTTTACAACTCAGTCCTGAGCTAACATTCTAAACCATGAACAAATAGTATTATCACATCCACTTCTATGAACTCACTGAAACTATGGAATACTGTTTCTAATGGGATTGATTGTTTGTTTTGAATTTCGTGTAAAGCTGTGTGAGGGCTATCTGCACTAGCCATCCCTAATTTATCACTGTAAGACCAAAGGTAAGGCAGCTTGTCCCACCACAAATGCTCAGGCTACTTTTTTACCAACAAATAGTGGGATTGGTTGTACCATTATAATTCCCCCATGGCTCATAGGGCAACTATATTTAGTATGATAGGGATTCAAACTTGTAACCCTCAAATTACGAATCAAATTCCCTAAACACCTGGATATGCCAGGCTGTTTATATTAACAATGCATACTTTCACTAATGTATTAAAATGCTGCAGATTTTTACTAGCGTTTTAAAATGTCAATCAAAATAATGAAATTTTACAGGTTTTATGAACACAATAAAAATGTTTTAAGGGTTTAATTAGTGATAGAACATTTAAATTATGTTGATAAAAACTTGTTTTTTAATGATTTAACCTGTTTTAACTAGTGATAGAAGCATGAAGTTACATAAACATATTACAAATTGCTCCAACCCAAACAATCTTAAGGTAAAAATATATTTGTATATGAAGCATTTTAGAAACAAAAATTTTCACCACACTGTATTTTCTTGTGCAAAGTTGAGTATAAGTTCATATTTCCACGGTATGTTTCTATTCACCCTCCTCTTTACCTTTAACATTACGGTATGTTTCTATTCACCCTCCTCTTTCATACAAAATTAACTTATTTCAACATAAATTACAGTAAGACCTGTTTCAATAAGAAAACTTAACTTCATCACATCTTTTTCAACCCTTGTCAATAACATATATAATACTACCTTATTGTCTTCTATGAACCAAACAGTTGCATTTATGTCATCTTAAAATTTTCAAAATGAAAGAAGCCACTTGGGCAACAATTGTCATTTTACCTTGAATGTTCAGTATTTTTGCCTGTTCCAAATTTTCTTATTTGGTATTAATATAGTATCTTTTGTTTTGTCATTTTCTTTGGGTTACTATTGTTTAATTTTCTTGTATTCCTTTTATAGTAAAGACTTCTTTTAGAAACTTTTTACAACACAAAATCTTTTAATGAAAGTTTGATGGTATAAAGTCAGTACATAAAGTGTTCACCTAATGTCTTTTTAAATGAACATTTAACAATTAATTAAGTAAACTTATTTACATTATGTTTATCCAATTTTTGGTATAAATTTGATTTGTAAGATAAAAATACTCTTAGAACGCGTTACCAGCTTACTCAATTGGGACTACCTGTAACAGAATCTAAACAATCACCAACACCACTTTCATCTGTTATTGCAGCATAATCATTAGCTTTTGAGAAATGAACAGAATATTCTTTGGTTAATTTAGGCAAAGCATCTGTCCTCACATATTCACAGTTCGTTTTGGTGCTGCTTGAAGGCTGAAGGTCTGTTTTTGGATTACACTGATCTGTCTGCTCACCACTCTCATTGCAAAAGTAGGCTGGCTTTCATTTGGATGTCCATTGGGAGTAGGTACTGTGTGTCCATGATCACACAGCTGCTTCTAACTATTTTCTAACTGTACTTTGAAGAAATAACCCATGCAGAATTTGTGATATATTTGAATCACATGATAAACAAGCTTATTATGCAGTGAAGTACAACATGTTGATTAACCCTGTTATAGAACAAACAATAAATTTATTCAACAGCTAAATAAAGAATACAAGTTCAGTATATATAGAGTATATATAGGTTCACGTATATAACATCTGACAAGTTCATCTACAACTAATAAGTGTAATTCACCAACCTTTGCTTTTTTTACTTTAGTACTAAACAATAAAAATAGTTTACAAATGTTAACAGAAGTATTAAAAAAGACAAATGTCACATTTAATACTGCTCTTTTCATCTGCAGCCAATATTAAAACTTACTTGCATACAAGTTCTACTAGTATTACTTGTGGCTTAAGTAAGACTAACAGTTGATAACATTTAAGAAAATTAGTCAATTGTAATTAACATTTAAAAAGTTTAGTCATAACACTGTCTAAACCGGTTGTTGTTGTTAAG
>NC_134833.1:156898337-156969827 GCF_004210375.1 Tachypleus tridentatus | reverse complement strand
ATATATTTAGATAAATTTAAACACTTGATAACAGAGCTCCTTACCTGGTATATATTTAGATAAATTTAAACACATGATAACAGAACTTCCTACCTGGTATATATTTAGATAAATTTAAACACTTGATAACAGAGCTCCATACCTAGTATATATTTAGATAAATTTAAACACTTGATAACAGAGCTCCATACCTGGTATATATTTAGATAAATTTAAACACTTGATACCCATACCTGGTATATATTTAGATAAATTTAAACACTTGATAACAGAGTCTCCATACCTGGTATATATTTAGATAAATTTAAACACTTGATAACAGAGCTCCATACCTGTAATATATTTAGATAAATTTAAACACATGATAACAGATCTCCATACCTGATATATATTTAGATAAATTTAAACACTTGATAACAGAGCTCCATACCTGGTATATATTTAGATAAATTTAAACACTTGATAACAGAGCTCCATACCTGGTATATATTTAGATAAATTTAAACACTTGATAACAGAGCTCCATACCTGGTATATATTTAGATAAATTTAAACGCTTGATAACAGAACTCCATACCTGGTATATATTTAGATAACTTTAAACGCTTGATAACAGAACTCCCTACCTGGTATATATTTAGATAAATTTAAACACTTGATAACAGAGCTCCATACCTGGTAATATATATTTAGATAAATTTAACACTTGATAACAGAGCTCCATACCCGGGTATATATTTTAGATAAATTTTAAACACATGATAACAGAGCTCCCTACCTGGATATATATTTAGATAAATTTAAACACTTGATAACAGAGCCCTCTCCTACCTGGTATATATATTTAGATAAATTTAAACACTTGATAACAGAACTCCCTACCTGGTATATATTTAGATAAATTTAAACACTCTGATAACAGAGCTCTATACCTGGTATATATTTAGATAAATTTAAACACTTGATAACAGAGCCCATACCTGGTATATATTTACATAAATTTAAACACTTGATAACAGAGTCCCCATACCTGGTATATATTTAGACAAATTTAAACACTTGATAACAGAACTCCCTACCTGGTATATATTTAGATAAATTTAAACACTTGATAACAGAACTCCTACACCTGGTATATATTTAGATAAATTCTAAACACTTGATAACAGAGCTACATTAATGCAGGCCATATTTAGATAAATTCTAAACACTTGATAACAGAGCTCCATACCTGGTATATATTTAGATAAATTTAAACACTTGATAACAGAACTCCATACCTGGTATATATATTTAGATAAACTCAAAACACTTGATAACAGATCTCCATACCTGGTATATATTTAGATAAATTTAAACACTTGATAACAGAGCTCCATACCTGGTATATATTTAGATAAATTTAAACACTTGATAACAGAGCTCCATACCTGGTATATATTTAGATAAATTTAAACACTTGATAACAGAGCTCCATACCTGTAATATATTTAGATAAATTTAAACACTTGATAACAGAGATCCATACCTGGTATATATTTAGATAAATTTAAACACCACAACATGAGCCCATACCTGGTATATATTTAGATAAATTTAAACACTTGATAACAGAGCTCCCTACTTGGTAGATATTTAGATAAATTTAAACACTTTATAACAGAGCTCCCTACCTGGTATATATTTAGATAAATTTAAACACTTGATAACAGAACTCCCTACCTGGTATATATTTAGATAAATTTAAACACATGATAACAGAGCTCCATACCTGATATATATTTAGATAAATTTAAACACTTTATAACAGAGCTCTTTACCTGGTATATATTTAGATAAATTTAAACACTTGATAACAGAGCTCCCTACCTGGTATATATTTAGATAAATTTAAACACATGATAACAGAACTTCCTACCTGGTATATATTTAGATAAGTTTAAACACTTGATAACAGAGCTCCATACCTAGTATATATTTACATAAATTTAAACACTTGATAACAGAGCTCCATACCTGGTATATATTTAGATAAATTTAAACACTTGATAACAGAACTCCCTACCTGGTATATATTTAGATAAATTTAAACACTTGATAACAGAACTCCATACCTGGTATATATTTAGATAAATTTAAACACTTGATAACAGAGCTCCATACCTGGTATATATTTAGATAAATTTAAACACTTGATAACAGAGCTCCATACCTGGTATATATTTAGATAAATTTAAACACTTGATAACAGAACTCCATACCTGGTATATATTTAGATAAATTTAAACACTTGATAACAGAGCTCCATACCTGGTATATATTTCCATAGATAAATTTAAACACTTGATAACAGAGCTCCATACCTGGAGTATATATTTAGATAAATTTAAAACCTTGATAACAGAACTCCATACCTGGTATATATTTAGATAAATTTAAACACTTGATAACAGAGCTCCCTACCTGGTATATATTTAGATAAATTTAAACACTTGATAACAGAGCTCCATACCTGGTATATATTTAGATAAATTTAAACACTTGATAACAGAGCTCCATACCTGGTATATATTTAGATAAATTTAAACACTTGATAACAGAGCTCCCATACCTGGTATATATTTAGATAAATTTAAACACTTGATAACAGAGCTCCATACCTGGTATATATTTAGATAAATTTAAACACATGATAACAGAACTCCCTACCTGGTATATATTTAGATAAATTTTAAACACTTGATAACAGAGCTCCATACCTGGTATATATTTAGATAAATTTAAACACTCTTGATAACAGAGCTCCATACCTGGTATATATTTAGATAAATTTAAACACTTGATAACAGAGCTCCCTACCTGGTATATATTTAGATAAATTTAAACACTTGATAACAGAGCTCCATACCTGGTATATATTTAGTTAAATTTAAACACTTGATAACAGAACTCCATACCTGGTATATATTTAGATAAATTTAAACAATTTGATTTAAACACTTGATAACAGAGCTCCATACCTGGTATATATTTAGATAAATTTAAACACTTGATAACAGAACTCCATACCTGGTATATATTTAGTTAAATTTAAACACTTGATAACAGAACTCCCTACCTAGTATATATTTAGATAAATTTAAACACTTGATAACAGAACTCCCTACCTGGTATATATTTAGATAAATTTAAACACTTGATAACAGAACTCCATACCTGGTATATATTTAGATAAATTTAAACACTTGATAACAGAGCTCCATACCTGGTATATATTTAGATAAATTTAAACACTTGATAACAGAGCTCCATACCTGGTACATATTTAGATAAATTCTAAACACTTGATAACAGAGCTCCATACCTGGTATATATTTAGATAAATTTAAACACTTGATAACAGAGCTCCATACCTGGTATATATTTAGATAAATTTAAACACTTGATAACAGAACTCCATACCTGGTATATATTTAGATAAATTTAAACACTTGATAACAGAGCTCCATACCTGGTATATATTTAGATAAATTTAAACACTTGATAACAGAGCTCCATACCTGGTATATATTTAGATAAATTCTAAACACTTGATAACAGAGCTCCATACCTGGTATATATTTAGATAAATTTAAACACTTGATAACAGAACTCCATACCTGGTATATATTTAGATAAATTTAAACACTTGATAACAGAGCTCCATACCTGGTATATATTTAGATAAATTTAAACACTTGATAACAGAGCTCCATACCTGGTATATATTTAGATAAATTTAAACACTTGATAACAGAGCTCCATACCTGGTATATATTTAGATAAATTTAAACACTTGATAACAGAGCTCCATACCTGGTATATATTTAGATAAATTTAAACACTTGATAACAGAGCTCCCTACCTGGTATATATTTAGATAAATTTAAACACTTGATAACAGAGCTCCATACCTGGTATATATTTAGATAAATTTAAACACTTGATAACAGAGCTCCATACCTGGTATATATTTAGATAAATTTAAACACTTGATAACAGAACTCCCTACCTGGTATATATTTAGATAAATTTAAACACTTTAGATAACAGAACTCCATACCTGGTATATATTTAGATAAATTTAAACACTTGATAACAGAGCTCCATACCTGGTATATATTTAGATAAATTTAAACACTTGATAACAGAGCTCCATACCTGGTATATATTTAGATAAATTTAAACACTTGATAACAGAGCTCCATACCTGGTATATATTTAGATAAATTTAAACACTTGATAACAGAGCTCCTCCTACCTGGTATATATTTAGATAAATTTAAACACTTGATAACAGAGCTCCATACCTGGTATATATTTAGATAAATTTAAACACTTGATAACAGAGCTCCATACCTGGTATATATTTAGATAAATTTAAACACTTGATAACAGAGCTCCATACCTGGTATATATTTAGATAAATTTAAACACTTGATAACAGAGCTCCATACCTGGTATATATTTAGATAAATTTAAACACTTGATAACAGAGCTCCATACCTGGTATATATTTAGATAAATTTAAACACTTGATAACAGAGCTCCATACCTGGTATATATTTAGATAAATTTAAACACTTGATAACAGAGCTCCATACCTGGTATATATTTAGATAAATTTAAACACTTGATAACAGAGCTCCATACCTGGTATATATTTAGATAAATTTAAACACTTGATAACAGAGCTCCATACCTGGTATATATTTAGATAAATTTAAACACTTGATAACAGAACTCCATACCTGGTATATATTTAGATAAATTTAAACACTTGATAACAGAGCTCCATACCTGGTATATATTTAGATAAATTTAAACACTTGATAACAGAGCTCCCTACCTGGTATATATTTAGATAAATTTAAACACTTGATAACAGAGCTCCATACCTGGTATATATTTAGATAAATTTAAACACCTGATAACAGAACTACCTGGTATATATTTAGATAAATTTAAACACTTGATAACAGAGCTCCATACCTGGTATATATTTAGATAAATTTAAACACTTGATAACAGAGCTCCATACCTGGTATATATTTAGATAAATTTAAACACTTGATAACAGAGCTCCATACCTGGTATATATTTAGATAAATTTAAACACTTGATAACAGAGCTCCATACCTGGTATATATTTAGATAAATTTAAACACTTGATAACAGAGCTCCATACCTGGTATATATTTAGATAAATTTAAACACTTGATAACAGAGCTCCATACCTGGTATATATTTAGATAAATTTAAACACTTGATAACAGAGCTCCATACCTGGTATATATTTAGATAAATTTAAACACTTGATAACAGAGCTCCATACCTGGTATATATTTAGATAAATTTAAACACTTGATAACAGTATACCTGGTATATAGATAAATTTAAACACTTGATAACAGAGCTCCATACCTGGTATATATTTAGGTAAATTTAAACACTTGATAACAGAGCTCCATACCTGGTATATATTTAGATAAATTTAAACACTTGATAACAGAGCTCCATACCTGGTATATATTTAGATAAATTTAAACACTTGATAACAGAGCTCCCTACCTGGTATATATTTAGATAAATTTAAACACTTGATAACAGAGCTCCATACCTGGTATATATTTAGATAAATTTAAACACTTGATAACAGAGCTCCATACCTGGTATATATTTAGATAAATTTAAACACTTGATAACAGAGCTCCATACCTGGTATATATTTAGATAAATTTAAACACTTGATAACAGAGCTCCATACCTGGTATATATTTAGATAAATTTAAACACTTGATAACAGAACTCCTACCTGGTATATATTTAGATAAATTTAAACACTTGATAACAGAACTCCATACCTGGTATATATTTAGATAAATTTAAACACTTGATAACAGAGCTCCATACCTGGTATATATTTAGATAAATTTAAACACTTGATAACAGAGCTCCATACCTGGTATATATTTAGATAAATTTAAACACTTGATAACAGAGCTCCATACCTGGTATATATTTAGATAAATTTAAACACTTGATAACAGAGCTCCATACCTGGTATATATTTAGATAAATTTAAACACTTGATAACAGAGCTCCATACCTGGTATATATTTAGATAAATTTAAACACTTGATAACAGAGCTCCATACCTGGTATATATTTAGATAAATTTAAACACTTGATAACAGAGCTCCATACCTGGTATATATTTAGATAAATTTAAACACTTGATAACAGAGCTCCATACCTGGTATATATTTAGATAAATTTAAACACTTGATAACAGAGCTCCATACCTGGTATATATTTAGATAAATTTAAACACTTGATAACAGAGCTCCATACCTGGTATATATTTAGATAAATTTAAACACTTGATAACAGAGCTCCATACCTGGTATATATTTAGATAAATTTAAACACTTGATAACAGAGCTCCATACCTGGTATATATTTAGATAAATTTAAACACTTGATAACAGAGCTCCATACCTGGTATATATTTAGATAAATTTAAACACTTGATAACAGAGCTCCATACCTGGTATATATTTAGATAAATTTAAACACTTGATAACAGAGCTCCATACCTGGTATATATTTAGATAAATTTAAACACTTGATAACAGAGCTCCATACCTGGTATATATTTAGATAAATTTAAACACTTGATAACAGAGCTCCATACCTGGTATATATTTAGATAAATTTAAACACTTGATAACAGAGCTCCATACCTGGTATATATTTAGATAAATTTAAACACTTGATAACAGAGCTCCATACCTGGTATATATTTAGATAAATTTAAACACTTGATAACAGAGCCATCCATACCTGGTATATATTTAGATAAATTTAAACACTTGATAACAGAGCTCCATACCTGGTATATATTTAGATAAATTTCAACGCTTGATAACAGAGCTCCATACCTGGTATATATTTAGATAAATTTAAACACTTGATAACAGAGCTCCATACCTGGTATATATTTAGATAAATTTAAACACTTGATAACAGAGCTCCCTACCTGGTATATATTTAGATAAATTTAAACACTTGATAACAGAACTCCATACCTGGTATATATTTAGATAAATTTAAACACTTGATAACAGAGCTCCATACCTATATATTTAGATAAATTTAAACACTTGATAACAGAGCTCCATACCTGGTATATATTTAGATAAATTTAAACACTTGATAACAGAGCTCCATACCTGGTATATATTTAGATAAATTTAAACACTTGATAACAGAGCTCCATACCTGGTATATATTTAGATAAATTTAAACACTTGATAACAGAGCTCCATACCTGGTATATATTTAGATAAATTTAAACACTTGATAACAGAGCTCCATACCTGGTATATATTTAGATAAATTTAAACACTTGATAACAGAGCTCCATACCTGGTATATTTATAAATTTAGATAAATTTAAACACTTGATAACAGAGCTCCATACCTGGTATATATTTAGATAAATTTAAACACTTGATAACAGAGCTCCATACCTGGTATATATTTAGATAAATTTAAACACTTGATAACAGAACTATACCTGGTATATATTTAGATAAATTTAAACACTTGATAACAGAGCTCCATACCTGGTATATATTTAGATAAATTTAAACACTTGATAACAGAGCTCCATACCTGGTATATATTTAGATAAATTTAAACACTTGATAACAGAGCTCCATACCTGGTATATATTTAGATAAATTTAAACACTTGATAACAGAGCTCCATACCTGGTATATATTTAGATAAATTTAAACACTTGATAACAGAGCTCCATACCTGGTATATATTTAGATAAATTTAAACACTTGATAACAGAGCTCCATACCTGGTATATATTTAGATAAATTTAAACACTTGATAACAGAGCTCCATACCTGGTATATATTTAGATAAATTTAAACACTTGATAACAGAGCTCCATACCTGGTATATATTTAGATAAATTTAAACACTTGATAACAGAGCTCCATACCTGGTATATATTTAGATAAATTTAAACACTTGATAACAGAGCTCCATACCTGGTATATATTTAGATAAATTTAAACACTTGATAACAGAACTCCATACCTGGTATATATTTAGATAAATTTAAACACTTGATAACAGAGCTCCATACCTGGTATATATTTAGATAAATTTAAACACTTGATAACAGAGCTCCATACCTGGTATATATTTAGATAAATTTAAACACTTGATAACAGAGCTCCATACCTGGTATATATTTAGATAAATTTAAACACTTGATAACAGAGCTCCATACCTGGTATATATTTAGATAAATTTAAACACTTGATAACAGAGCTCCATACCTGGTATATATTTAGATAAATTTAAACACTTGATAACAGAGCTCCATACCTGGTATATATTTAGATAAATTTAAACACTTGATAACAGAGCTCCATACCTGGTATATATTTAGATAAATTTAAACACTTGATAACAGAGCTCCATACCTGGTATATATTTAGATAAATTTAAACACTTGATAACAGAGCTCCATACCTGGTATATATTTAGATAAATTTAAACACTTGATAACAGAGCTCCATACCTGGTATATATTTAGATAAATTTAAACACTTGATAACAGAGCTCCATACCTGGTATATATTTAGATAAATTTAAACACTTGATAACAGAGCTCCATACCTGGTATATATTTAGATAAATTTAAACACTTGATAACAGAGCTCCATACCTGGTATATATTTAGATAAATTTAAACACTTGATAACAGAGCTCCATACCTGGTATATATTTAGATAAATTTAAACACTTGATAACAGAGCTCCATACCTGGTATATATTTAGATAAATTTAAACACTTGATAACAGAGCTCCATACCTGGTATATATTTAGATAAATTTAAACACTTGATAACAGAGCTCCATACCTGGTATATATTTAGATAAATTTAAACACTTGATAACAGAGCTCCATACCTGGTATATATTTAGATAAATTTAAACACTTGATAACAGAGCTCCATACCTGGTATATATTTAGATAAATTTAAACACTTGATAACAGAGCTCCATACCTGGTATATATTTAGATAAATTTAAACACTTGATAACAGAGCTCCATACCTGGTATATATTTAGATAAATTTAAACACTTGATAACAGAGCTCCATACCTGGTATATATTTAGATAAATTTAAACACTTGATAACAGAGCTCCATACCTGGTATATATTTAGATAAATTTAAACACTTGATAACAGAGCTCCATACCTGGTATATATTTAGATAAATTTAAACACTTGATAACAGAGCTCCATACCTGGTATATATTTAGATAAATTTAAACACTTGATAACAGAGCTCCATACCTGGTATATATTTAGATAAATTTAAACACTTGATAACAGAGCTCCATACCTGGTATATATTTAGATAAATTTAAACACTTGATAACAGAGCTCCATACCTGGTATATATTTAGATAAATTTAAACACTTGATAACAGAGCTCCATACCTGGTATATATTTAGATAAATTTAAACACTTGATAACAGAGCTCCATACCTGGTATATATTTAGATAAATTTAAACACTTGATAACAGAACTCCATACCTGGTATATATTTAGATAAATTTAAACACTTGATAACAGAGCTCCATACCTGGTATATATTTAGATAAATTTAAACACTTGATAACAGAGCTCCATACCTGGTATATATTTAGATAAATTTAAACACTTGATAACAGAGCTCCATACCTGGTATATATTTAGATAAATTTAAACACTTGATAACAGAGCTCCATACCTGGTATATATTTAGATAAATTTAAACACTTGATAACAGAGCTCCATACCTGGTATATATTTAGATAAATTTAAACACTTGATAACAGAGCTCCATACCTGGTATATATTTAGATAAATTTAAACACTTGATAACAGAGCTCCATACCTGGTATATATTTAGATAAATTTAAACACTTGATAACAGAGCTCCATACCTGGTATATATTTAGATAAATTTAAACACTTGATAACAGAGCTCCATACCTGGTATATATTTAGATAAATTTAAACACTTGATAACAGAGCTCCATACCTGGTATATATTTAGATAAATTTAAACACTTGATAACAGAGCTCCATACCTGGTATATATTTAGATAAATTTAAACACTTGATAACAGAGCTCCATACCTGGTATATATTTAGATAAATTTAAACACTTGATAACAGAGCTCCATACCTGGTATATATTTAGATAAATTTAAACACTTGATAACAGAGCTCCATACCTGGTATATATTTAGATAAATTTAAACACTTGATAACAGAGCTCCATACCTGGTATATATTTAGATAAATTTAAACACTTGATAACAGAGCTCCATACCTGGTATATATTTAGATAAATTTAAACACTTGATAACAGAGCTCCATACCTGGTATATATTTAGATAAATTTAAACACTTGATAACAGAGCTCCATACCTGGTATATATTTAGATAAATTTAAACACTTGATAACAGAGCTCCATACCTGGTATATATTTAGATAAATTTAAACACTTGATAACAGAGCTCCATACCTGGTATATATTTAGATAAATTTAAACACTTGATAACAGAGCTCCATACCTGGTATATATTTAGATAAATTTAAACACTTGATAACAGAGCTCCATACCTGGTATATATTTAGATAAATTTAAACACTTGATAACAGAGCTCCATACCTGGTATATATTTAGATAAATTTAAACACTTGATAACAGAGCTCCATACCTGGTATATATTTAGATAAATTTAAACACTTGATAACAGAGCTCCATACCTGGTATATATTTAGATAAATTTAAACACTTGATAACAGAGCTCCATACCTGGTATATATTTAGATAAATTTAAACACTTGATAACAGAGCTCCATACCTGGTATATATTTAGATAAATTTAAACACTTGATAACAGAGCTCCATACCTGGTATATATTTAGATAAATTTAAACACTTGATAACAGAGCTCCATACCTGGTATATATTTAGATAAATTTAAACACTTGATAACAGAGCTCCATACCTGGTATATATTTAGATAAATTTAAACACTTGATAACAGAGCTCCATACCTGGTATATATTTAGATAAATTTAAACACTTGATAACAGAGCTCCATACCTGGTATATATTTAGATAAATTTAAACACTTGATAACAGAGCTCCATACCTGGTATATATTTAGATAAATTTAAACACTTGATAACAGAGCTCCATACCTGGTATATATTTAGATAAATTTAAACACTTGATAACAGAGCTCCATACCTGGTATATATTTAGATAAATTTAAACACTTGATAACAGAGCTCCATACCTGGTATATATTTAGATAAATTTAAACACTTGATAACAGAGCTCCATACCTGGTATATATTTAGATAAATTTAAACACTTGATAACAGAGCTCCATACCTGGTATATATTTAGATAAATTTAAACACTTGATAACAGAGCTCCATACCTGGTATATATTTAGATAAATTTAAACACTTGATAACAGAGCTCCATACCTGGTATATATTTAGATAAATTTAAACACTTGATAACAGAGCTCCATACCTGGTATATATTTAGATAAATTTAAACACTTGATAACAGAGCTCCATACCTGGTATATATTTAGATAAATTTAAACACTTGATAACAGAGCTCCATACCTGGTATATATTTAGATAAATTTAAACACTTGATAACAGAGCTCCATACCTGGTATATATTTAGATAAATTTAAACACTCAGAGCTCCATACCTGGTATATATTTAGATAAATTTAAACACTTGATAACAGAGCTCCATACCTGGTATATATTTAGATAAATTTAAACACTTGATAACAGAGCTCCTTGATACCTGGTATATATTTAGATAAATTTAAACACTTGATAACAGAGCTCCATACCTGGTATATATTTAGATAAATTTAAACACTTGATAACAGAGATAAATTTAAACACTTGATAACAGAGCTCCATACCTGGTATATATTTAGATAAATTTAAACACTTGATAACAGAGCTCCATACCTGGTATATATTTAGATAAATTTAAACACTTGATAACAGAGCTCCATACCTGGTATATATTTAGATAAATTTAAACACTTGATAACAGAGCTCCATACCTGGTATATATTTAGATAAATTTAAACACTTGATAACAGAGCTCCATACCTGGTATATATTTAGATAAATTTAAACACTTGATAACAGAGCTCCATACCTGGTATATATTTAGATAAATTTAAACACTTGATAACAGAGCTCCATACCTGGTATATATTTAGATAAATTTAAACACTTGATAACAGAGCTCCATACCTGGTATATATTTAGATAAATTTAAACACTTGATAACAGAGCTCCATACCTGGTATATATTTAGATAAATTTAAACACTTGATAACAGAGCTCCATACCTGGTATATATTTAGATAAATTTAAACACTTGATAACAGAGCTCCATACCTGGTATATATTTAGATAAATTTAAACACTTGATAACAGAGCTCCATACCTGGTATATATTTAGATAAATTTAAACACTTGATAACAGAGCTCCATACCTGGTATATATTTAGATAAATTTAAACACTTGATAACAGAGCTCCATACCTGGTATATATTTAGATAAATTTAAACACTTGATAACAGAGCTCCATACCTGGTATATATTTAGATAAATTTAAACACTTGATAACAGAGCTCCATACCTGGTATATATTTAGATAAATTTAAACACTTGATAACAGAGCTCCATACCTGGTATATATTTAGATAAATTTAAACACTTGATAACAGAGCTCCATACCTGGTATATATTTAGATAAATTTAAACACTTGATAACAGAGCTCCATACCTGGTATATATTTAGATAAATTTAAACACTTGATAACAGAGCTCCATACCTGGTATATATTTAGATAAATTTAAACACTTGATAACAGAGCTCCATACCTGGTATATATTTAGATAAATTTAAACACTTGATAACAGAGCTCCATACCTGGTATATATTTAGATAAATTTAAACACTTGATAACAGAGCTCCATACCTGGTATATATTTAGATAAATTTAAACACTTGATAACAGAGCTCCATACCTGGTATATATTTAGATAAATTTAAACACTTGATAACAGAGCTCCATACCTGGTATATATTTAGATAAATTTAAACACTTGATAACAGAGCTCCATACCTGGTATATATTTAGATAAATTTAAACACTTGATAACAGAGCTCCATACCTGGTATATATTTAGATAAATTTAAACACTTGATAACAGAGCTCCATACCTGGTATATATTTAGATAAATTTAAACACTTGATAACAGAGCTCCATACCTGGTATATATTTAGATAAATTTAAACACTTGATAACAGAGCTCCATACCTGGTATATATTTAGATAAATTTAAACACTTGATAACAGAGCTCCATACCTGGTATATATTTAGATAAATTTAAACACTTGATAACAGAGCTCCATACCTGGTATATATTTAGATAAATTTAAACACTTGATAACAGAGCTCCATACCTGGTATATATTTAGATAAATTTAAACACTTGATAACAGAGCTCCATACCTGGTATATATTTAGATAAATTTAAACACTTGATAACAGAGCTCCATACCTGGTATATATTTAGATAAATTTAAACACTTGATAACAGAGCTCCATACCTGGTATATATTTAGATAAATTTAAACACTTGATAACAGAGCTCCATACCTGGTATATATTTAGATAAATTTAAACACTTGATAACAGAGCTCCATACCTGGTATATATTTAGATAAATTTAAACACTTGATAACAGAGCTCCATACCTGGTATATATTTAGATAAATTTAAACACTTGATAACAGAGCTCCATACCTGGTATATATTTAGATAAATTTAAACACTTGATAACAGAGCTCCATACCTGGTATATATTTAGATAAATTTAAACACTTGATAACAGAGCTCCATACCTGGTATATATTTAGATAAATTTAAACACTTGATAACAGAGCTCCATACCTGGTATATATTTAGATAAATTTAAACACTTGATAACAGAGCTCCATACCTGGTATATATTTAGATAAATTTAAACACTTGATAACAGAGCTCCACCTACCTGGTATATATTTAGATAAATTTAAACACTTGATAACAGAGCTCCATACCTGGTATATATTTAGATAAATTTAAACACTTGATAACAGAGCTCCATACCTGGTATATATTTAGATAAATTTAAACACTTGATAACAGAGCTCCATACCTGGTATATATAAATTTAGATAAATTTAAACACTTGATAACAGAGCTCCATACCTGGTATATATTTAGATAAATTTAAACACTTGATAACAGAGCTCCATACCTGGTATATATTTAGATAAATTTAAACACTTGATAACAGAGCTCCATACCTGGTATATATTTAGATAAATTTAAACACTTGATAACAGAGCTCCATACCTGGTATATATTTAGATAAATTTAAACACTTGATAACAGAGCTCCATACCTGGTATATATTTAGATAAATTTAAACACTTGATAACAGAGCTCCATACCTGGTATATATTTAGATAAATTTAAACACTTGATAACAGAGCTCCATACCTGGTATATATTTAGATAAATTTAAACACTTGATAACAGAGCTCCATACCTGGTATATATTTAGATAAATTTAAACACTTGATAACAGAGCTCCATACCTGGTATATATTTAGATAAATTTAAACACTTGATAACAGAGCTCCATACCTGGTATATATTTAGATAAATTTAAACACTTGATAACAGAGCTCCATACCTGGTATATATTTAGATAAATTTAAACACTTGATAACAGAGCTCCATACCTGGTATATATTTAGATAAATTTAAACACTTGATAACAGAGCTCCATACCTGGTATATATTTAGATAAATTTAAACACTTGATAACAGAGCTCCATACCTGGTATATATTTAGATAAATTTAAACACTTGATAACAGAGCTCCATACCTGGTATATATTTAGATAAATTTAAACACTTGATAACAGAGCTCCATACCTGGTATATATTTAGATAAATTTAAACACTTGATAACAGAGCTCCATACCTGGTATATATTTAGATAAATTTAAACACTTGATAACAGAGCTCCATACCTGGTATATATTTAGATAAATTTAAACACTTGATAACAGAGCTCCATACCTGGTATATATTTAGATAAATTTAAACACTTGATAACAGAGCTCCATACCTGGTATATATTTAGATAAATTTAAACACTTGATAACAGAGCTCCATACCTGGTATATATTTAGATAAATTTAAACACTTGATAACAGAGCTCCATACCTGGTATATATTTAGATAAATTTAAACACTTGATAACAGAGCTCCATACCTGGTATATATTTAGATAAATTTAAACACTTGATAACAGAGCTCCATACCTGGTATATATTTAGATAAATTTAAACACTTGATAACAGAGCTCCATACCTGGTATATATTTAGATAAATTTAAACACTTGATAACAGAGCTCCATACCTGGTATATATTTAGATAAATTTAAACACTTGATAACAGAGCTCCATACCTGGTATATATTTAGATAAATTTAAACACTTGATAACAGAGCTCCATACCTGGTATATATTTAGATAAATTTAAACACTTGATAACAGAGCTCCATACCTGGTATATATTTAGATAAATTTAAACACTTGATAACAGAGCTCCATACCTGGTATATATTTAGATAAATTTAAACACTTGATAACAGAGCTCCATACCTGGTATATATTTAGATAAATTTAAACACTTGATAACAGAGCTCCATACCTGGTATATATTTAGATAAATTTAAACACTTGATAACAGAGCTCCATACCTGGTATATATTTAGATAAATTTAAACACTTGATAACAGAGCTCCATACCTGGTATATATTTAGATAAATTTAAACACTTGATAACAGAGCTCCATACCTGGTATATATTTAGATAAATTTAAACACTTGATAACAGAGCTCCATACCTGGTATATATTTAGATAAATTTAAACACTTGATAACAGAGCTCCATACCTGGTATATATTTAGATAAATTTAAACACTTGATAACAGAGCTCCATACCTGGTATATATTTAGATAAATTTAAACACTTGATAACAGAGCTCCATACCTGGTATATATTTAGATAAATTTAAACACTTGATAACAGAGCTCCATACCTGGTATATATTTAGATAAATTTAAACACTTGATAACAGAGCTCCATACCTGGTATATATTTAGATAAATTTAAACACTTGATAACAGAGCTCCATACCTGGTATATATTTAGATAAATTTAAACACTTGATAACAGAGCTCCATACCTGGTATATATTTAGATAAATTTAAACACTTGATAACAGAGCTCCATACCTGGTATATATTTAGATAAATTTAAACACTTGATAACAGAGCTCCATACCTGGTATATATTTAGATAAATTTAAACACTTGATAACAGAGCTCCATACCTGGTATATATTTAGATAAATTTAAACACTTGATAACAGAGCTCCATACCTGGTATATATTTAGATAAATTTAAACACTTGATAACAGAGCTCCATACCTGGTATATATTTAGATAAATTTAAACACTTGATAACAGAGCTCCATACCTGGTATATATTTAGATAAATTTAAACACTTGATAACAGAGCTCCATACCTGGTATATATTTAGATAAATTTAAACACTTGATAACAGAGCTCCATACCTGGTATATATATTTAGATAAATTTAAACACTTGATAACAGAGCTCCATACCTGGTATATATTTAGATAAATTTAAACACTTGATAACAGAGCTCCATACCTGGTATATATTTAGATAAATTTAAACACTTGATAACAGAGCTCCATACCTGGTATATATTTAGATAAATTTAAACACTTGATAACAGAGCTCCATACCTGGTATATATTTAGATAAATTTAAACACTTGATAACAGAGCTCCATACCTGGTATATATTTAGATAAATTTAAACACTTGATAACAGAGCTCCATACCTGGTATATATTTAGATAAATTTAAACACTTGATAACAGAGCTCCATACCTGGTATATATTTAGATAAATTTAAACACTTGATAACAGAGCTCCATACCTGGTATATATTTAGATAAATTTAAACACTTGATAACAGAGCTCCATACCTGGTATATATTTAGATAAATTTAAACACTTGATAACAGAGCTCCATACCTGGTATATATTTAGATAAATTTAAACACTTGATAACAGAGCTCCATACCTGGTATATATTTAGATAAATTTAAACACTTGATAACAGAGCTCCATACCTGGTATATATTTAGATAAATTTAAACACTTGATAACAGAGCTCCATACCTGGTATATATTTAGATAAATTTAAACACTTGATAACAGAGCTCCATACCTGGTATATATTTAGATAAATTTAAACACTTGATAACAGAGCTCCATACCTGGTATATATTTAGATAAATTTAAACACTTGATAACAGAGCTCCATACCTGGTATATATTTAGATAAATTTAAACACTTGATAACAGAGCTCCATACCTGGTATATATTTAGATAAATTTAAACACTTGATAACAGAGCTCCATACCTGGTATATATTTAGATAAATTTAAACACTTGATAACAGAGCTCCATACCTGGTATATATTTAGATAAATTTAAACACTTGATAACAGAGCTCCATACCTGGTATATATTTAGATAAATTTAAACACTTGATAACAGAGCTCCATACCTGGTATATATTTAGATAAATTTAAACACTTGATAACAGAGCTCTCCATATATTTAGATAAATTTAAACCTGGTATATATTTAGATAAATTTAAACACTTGATAACAGAGCTCCATACCTGGTATATATTTAGATAAATTTAAACACTTGATAACAGAGCTCCATACCTGGTATATATTTAGATAAATTTAAACACTTGATAACAGAGCTCCATACCTGGTATATATTTAGATAAATTTAAACACTTGATAACAGAGCTCCATACCTGGTATATATTTAGATAAATTTAAACACTTGATAACAGAGCTCCATACCTGGTATATATTTAGATAAATTTAAACACTTGATAACAGAGCTCCATACCTGGTATATATTTAGATAAATTTAAACACTTGATAACAGAGCTCCATACCTGGTATATATTTAGATAAATTTAAACACTTGATAACAGAGCTCCATACCTGGTATATATTTAGATAAATTTAAACACTTGATAACAGAGCTCCATACCTGGTATATATTTAGATAAATTTAAACACTTGATAACAGAGCTCCATACCTGGTATATATTTAGATAAATTTAAACACTTGATAACAGAGCTCCATACCTGGTATATATTTAGATAAATTTAAACACTTGATAACAGAGCTCCATACCTGGTATATATTTAGATAAATTTAAACACTTGATAACAGAGCTCCATACCTGGTATATATTTAGATAAATTTAAACACTTGATAACAGAGCTCCATACCTGGTATATATTTAGATAAATTTAAACACTTGATAACAGAGCTCCATACCTGGTATATATTTAGATAAATTTAAACACTTGATAACAGAGCTCCATACCTGGTATATATTTAGATAAATTTAAACACTTGATAACAGAGCTCCATACCTGGTATATATTTAGATAAATTTAAACACTTGATAACAGAGCTCCATACCTGGTATATATTTAGATAAATTTAAACACTTGATAACAGAGCTCCATACCTGGTATATATTTAGATAAATTTAAACACTTGATAACAGAGCTCCATACCTGGTATATATTTAGATAAATTTAAACACTTGATAACAGAGCTCCATACCTGGTATATATTTAGATAAATTTAAACACTTGATAACAGAGCTCCATACCTGGTATATATTTAGATAAATTTAAACACTTGATAACAGAGCTCCATACCTGGTATATATTTAGATAAATTTAAACACTTGATAACAGAGCTCCATACCTGGTATATATTTAGATAAATTTAAACACTTGATAACAGAGCTCCATACCTGGTATATATTTAGATAAATTTAAACACTTGATAACAGAGCTCCATACCTGGTATATATTTAGATAAATTTAAACACTTGATAACAGAGCTCCATACCTGGTATATATTTAGATAAATTTAAACACTTGATAACAGAGCTCCATACCTGGTATATATTTAGATAAATTTAAACACTTGATAACAGAGCTCCATACCTGGTATATATTTAGATAAATTTAAACACTTGATAACAGAGCTCCATACCTGGTATATATTTAGATAAATTTAAACACTTGATAACAGAGCTCCATACCTGGTATATATTTAGATAAATTTAAACACTTGATAACAGAGCTCCATACCTGGTATATATTTAGATAAATTTAAACACTTGATAACAGAGCTCCATACCTGGTATATATTTAGATAAATTTAAACACTTGATAACAGAGCTCCATACCTGGTATATATTTAGATAAATTTAAACACTTGATAACAGAGCTCCATACCTGGTATATATTTAGATAAATTTAAACACTTGATAACAGAGCTCCATACCTGGTATATATTTAGATAAATTTAAACACTTGATAACAGAGCTCCATACCTGGTATATATTTAGATAAATTTAAACACTTGATAACAGAGCTCCATACCTGGTATATATTTAGATAAATTTAAACACTTGATAACAGAGCTGGTATATATTTAGATAAATTTAAACACTTGATAACAGAGCTCCATACCTGGTATATATTTAGATAAATTTAAACACTTGATAACAGAGCTCCATACCTGGTATATATTTAGATAAATTTAAACACTTGATAACAGAGCTCCATACCTGGTATATATTTAGATAAATTTAAACACTTGATAACAGAGCTCCATACCTGGTATATATTTAGATAAATTTAAACACTTGATAACAGAGCTCCATACCTGGTATATATTTAGATAAATTTAAACACTTGATAACAGAGCTCCATACCTGGTATATATTTAGATAAATTTAAACACTTGATAACAGAGCTCCATACCTGGTATATATTTAGATAAATTTAAACACTTGATAACAGAGCTCCATACCTGGTATATATTTAGATAAATTTAAACACTTGATAACAGAGCTCCATACCTGGTATATATTTAGATAAATTTAAACACTTGATAACAGAGCTCCATACCTGGTATATATTTAGATAAATTTAAACACTTGATAACAGAGCTCCATACCTGGTATATATTTAGATAAATTTAAACACTTGATAACAGAGCTCCATACCTGGTATATATTTAGATAAATTTAAACACTTGATAACAGAGCTCCATACCTGGTATATATTTAGATAAATTTAAACACTTGATAACAGAGCTCCATACCTGGTATATATTTAGATAAATTTAAACACTTGATAACAGAGCTCCATACCTGGTATATATTTAGATAAATTTAAACACTTGATAACAGAGCTCCATACCTGGTATATATTTAGATAAATTTAAACACTTGATAACAGAGCTCCATACCTGGTATATATTTAGATAAATTTAAACACTTGATAACAGAGCTCCATACCTGGTATATATTTAGATAAATTTAAACACTTGATAACAGAGCTCCATACCTGGTATATATTTAGATAAATTTAAACACTTGATAACAGAGCTCCATACCTGGTATATATTTAGATAAATTTAAACACTTGATAACAGAGCTCCATACCTGGTATATATTTAGATAAATTTAAACACTTGATAACAGAGCTCCATACCTGGTATATATTTAGATAAATTTAAACACTTGATAACAGAGCTCCATACCTGGTATATATTTAGATAAATTTAAACACTTGATAACAGAGCTCCATACCTGGTATATATTTAGATAAATTTAAACACTTGATAACAGAGCTCCATACCTGGTATATATTTAGATAAATTTAAACACTTGATAACAGAGCTCCATACCTGGTATATATTTAGATAAATTTAAACACTTGATAACAGAGCTCCATACCTGGTATATATTTAGATAAATTTAAACACTTGATAACAGAGCTCCATACCTGGTATATATTTAGATAAATTTAAACACTTGATAACAGAGCTCCATACCTGGTATATATTTAGATAAATTTAAACACTTGATAACAGAGCTCCATACCTGGTATATATTTAGATAAATTTAAACACTTGATAACAGAGCTCCATACCTGGTATATATTTAGATAAATTTAAACACTTGATAACAGAGCTCCATACCTGGTATATATTTAGATAAATTTAAACACTTGATAACAGAGCTCCATACCTGGTATATATTTAGATAAATTTAAACTCCTCCATACCTGGTATATATTTAGATAAATTTAAACACTTGATAACAGAGCTCCATACCTGGTATATATTTAGATAAATTTAAACACTTGATAACAGAGCTCCATACCTGGTATATATTTAGATAAATTTAAACACTTGATAACAGAGCTCCATACCTGGTATATATTTAGATAAATTTAAACACTTGATAACAGAGCTCCATACCTGGTATATATTTAGATAAATTTAAACACTTGATAACAGAGCTCCATACCTGGTATATATTTAGATAAATTTAAACACTTGATAACAGAGCTCCATACCTGGTATATATTTAGATAAATTTAAACACTTGATAACAGAGCTCCATACCTGGTATATATTTAGATAAATTTAAACACTTGATAACAGAGCTCCATACCTGGTATATATTTAGATAAATTTAAACACTTGATAACAGAGCTCCATACCTGGTATATATTTAGATAAATTTAAACACTTGATAACAGAGCTCCATACCTGGTATATATTTAGATAAATTTAAACACTTGATAACAGAGCTCCATACCTGGTATATATTTAGATAAATTTAAACACTTGATAACAGAGCTCCATACCTGGTATATATTTAGATAAATTTAAACACTTGATAACAGAGCTCCATACCTGGTATATATTTAGATAAATTTAAACACTTGATAACAGAGCTCCATACCTGGTATATATTTAGATAAATTTAAACACTTGATAACAGAGCTCCATACCTGGTATATATTTAGATAAATTTAAACACTTGATAACAGAGCTCCATACCTGGTATATATTTAGATAAATTTAAACACTTGATAACAGAGCTCCATACCTGGTATATATTTAGATAAATTTAAACACTTGATAACAGAGCTCCATACCTGGTATATATTTAGATAAATTTAAACACTTGATAACAGAGCTCCATACCTGGTATATATTTAGATAAATTTAAACACTTGATAACAGAGCTCCATACCTGGTATATATTTAGATAAATTTAAACACTTGATAACAGAGCTCCATACCTGGTATATATTTAGATAAATTTAAACACTTGATAACAGAGCTCCATACCTGGTATATATTTAGATAAATTTAAACACTTGATAACAGAGCTCCATACCTGGTATATATTTAGATAAATTTAAACACTTGATAACAGAGCTCCATACCTGGTATATATTTAGATAAATTTAAACACTTGATAACAGAGCTCCATACCTGGTATATATTTAGATAAATTTAAACACTTGATAACAGAGCTCCATACCTGGTATATATTTAGATAAATTTAAACACTTGATAACAGAGCTCCATACCTGGTATATATTTAGATAAATTTAAACACTTGATAACAGAGCTCCATACCTGGTATATATTTAGATAAATTTAAACACTTGATAACAGAGCTCCATACCTGGTATATATTTAGATAAATTTAAACACTTGATAACAGAGCTCCATACCTGGTATATATTTAGATAAATTTAAACACTTGATAACAGAGCTCCATACCTGGTATATATTTAGATAAATTTAAACACTTGATAACAGAGCTCCATACCTGGTATATATATTTAGATAAATTTAAACACTTGATAACAGAGCTCCATACCTGGTATATATTTAGATAAATTTAAACACTTGATAACAGAGCTCCATACCTGGTATATATTTAGATAAATTTAAACACTTGATAACAGAGCTCCATACCTGGTATATATTTAGATAAATTTAAACACTTGATAACAGAGCTCCATACCTGGTATATATTTAGATAAATTTAAACACTTGATAACAGAGCTCCATACCTGGTATATATTTAGATAAATTTAAACACTTGATAACAGAGCTCCATACCTGGTATATATTTAGATAAATTTAAACACTTGATAACAGAGCTCCATACCTGGTATATATTTAGATAAATTTAAACACTTGATAACAGAGCTCCATACCTGGTATATATTTAGATAAATTTAAACACTTGATAACAGAGCTCCATACCTGGTATATATTTAGATAAATTTAAACACTTGATAACAGAGCTCCATACCTGGTATATATTTAGATAAATTTAAACACTTGATAACAGAGCTCCATACCTGGTATATATTTAGATAAATTTAAACACTTGATAACAGAGCTCCATATATATTTAGATAAATTTAAACCTGGTATATATTTAGATAAATTTAAACACTTGATAACAGAGCTCCATACCTGGTATATATTTAGATAAATTTAAACACTTGATAACAGAGCTCCATACCTGGTATATATTTAGATAAATTTAAACACTTGATAACAGAGCTCCATACCTGGTATATATTTAGATAAATTTAAACACTTGATAACAGAGCTCCATACCTGGTATATATTTAGATAAATTTAAACACTTGATAACAGAGCTCCATACCTGGTATATATTTAGATAAATTTAAACACTTGATAACAGAGCTCCATACCTGGTATATATTTAGATAAATTTAAACACTTGATAACAGAGCTCCATACCTGGTATATATTTAGATAAATTTAAACACTTGATAACAGAGCTCCATACCTGGTATATATTTAGATAAATTTAAACACTTGATAACAGAGCTCCATACCTGGTATATATTTAGATAAATTTAAACACTTGATAACAGAGCTCCATACCTGGTATATATTTAGATAAATTTAAACACTTGATAACAGAGCTCCATACCTGGTATATATTTAGATAAATTTAAACACTTGATAACAGAGCTCCATACCTGGTATATATTTAGATAAATTTAAACACTTGATAACAGAGCTCCATACCTGGTATATATTTAGATAAATTTAAACACTTGATAACAGAGCTCCATACCTGGTATATATTTAGATAAATTTAAACACTTGATAACAGAGCTCCATACCTGGTATATATTTAGATAAATTTAAACACTTGATAACAGAGCTCCATACCTGGTATATATTTAGATAAATTTAAACACTTGATAACAGAGCTCCATACCTGGTATATATTTAGATAAATTTAAACACTTGATAACAGAGCTCCATACCTGGTATATATTTAGATAAATTTAAACACTTGATAACAGAGCTCCATACCTGGTATATATTTAGATAAATTTAAACACTTGATAACAGAGCTCCATACCTGGTATATATTTAGATAAATTTAAACACTTGATAACAGAGCTCCATACCTGGTATATATTTAGATAAATTTAAACACTTGATAACAGAGCTCCATACCTGGTATATATTTAGATAAATTTAAACACTTGATAACAGAGCTCCATACCTGGTATATATTTAGATAAATTTAAACACTTGATAACAGAGCTCCATACCTGGTATATATTTAGATAAATTTAAACACTTGATAACAGAGCTCCATACCTGGTATATATTTAGATAAATTTAAACACTTGATAACAGAGCTCCATACCTGGTATATATTTAGATAAATTTAAACACTTGATAACAGAGCTCCATACCTGGTATATATTTAGATAAATTTAAACACTTGATAACAGAGCTCCATACCTGGTATATATTTAGATAAATTTAAACACTTGATAACAGAGCTCCATACCTGGTATATATTTAGATAAATTTAAACACTTGATAACAGAGCTCCATACCTGGTATATATTTAGATAAATTTAAACACTTGATAACAGAGCTCCCTACCTGGTATATATTTAGATAAATTTAAACACTTGATAACAGAACTCCTACCTGGTATATATTTAGATAAATTTAAACACTTGATAACAGAGCTCCATACCTGGTATATATTTAGATAAATTTAAACACTTGATAACAGAGCTCCATACCTGGTATATATTTAGATAAATTTAAACACTTGATAACAGAGCTCCATACCTGGTATATATTTAGATAAATTTAAACACTTGAAACAGAACTTGATATATTTAGATAAATTTAAACACTTGATACCTCCCTACCTGGTAGATATTTAGATAAATTTAAATACTTGATAACAGAGCTCTATACCTAGTATATATTTAGATAAATTTAAACACTTGATAACAGAGCTCCATACCTGGTATATATTTAGATAAATTTAAACACTTGATAACAGAGCTCCCTACCTGGTATATATTTAGATAAATTTAAACACTTGATAACAGAACTCCCTACCTGGTATATATTTAGATAAATTTAAACACTTGATAACAGAACTCCCTACCTGGTATATATTTAGATAAATTTAAACACTTGATAACAGAGCTCCATACCTGGTATATATTTAGATAAATTTAAACACTTGATAACAGAACTCCCTACCTGGTATATATTTAGATAAATTTAAACACTTGATAACAGAACTCCATACCTGGTATATATTTAGATAAATTTAAACACTTGATAACAGAACTCCATACCTGGTACATATTTAGATAAATTTAAACACTTGATAACAGAGCTCCATACCTGGTATATATTTAGATAAATTTAAACACTTGATAACAGAGCTCCATACCTGGTACATATTTAGATAAATTTAAACACTTGATAACAGAACTCCCTACCTGGTATATATTTAGATAAATTTAAACACTTGATAACAGAGCTCCCTACCTGGTAGATATTTAGATAAATTTAAACACTTGATAACAGAACTCCCTACCTGGTATATATTTAGATAAATTTAAACACTTGATAACAGAGCTCCATACCTGGTATATATTTAGATAAATTTAAACACTTGATAACAGAGCTCCATACCTGGTACATATTTAGATAAATTTAAACACTTGATAACAGAGCTCCATACCTGGTACATATTTAGATAAATTTAAACACTTGATAACAGAGCTCCATACCTTGTAGATATTTAGATAAATTTAAACACTTGATAACAGAGCTCCATACCTGGTACATATTTAGATAAATTTAAACACTTGATAACAGAACTTCCTACCTGGTATATATTTAGATAAATTTAAACACATGATAACAGAGCTCCATACCTGATATATATTTAGATAAATTTAAACACTTGATAACAGAGCTCCATACCTGGTATATATTTAGATAAATTTAAACACTTGATAACAGAGCTCCATACCTGGTACATATTTAGATAAATTTAAACACTTGATAAAAGAGCTCCCTACCTGGTAGATATTTAGATAAATTTAAACACTTGATAACAGAACTCCCTACCTGGTATATATTTAGATAAATTTAAACACTTGATAACAGAACTCCCTACCTGGTATATATTTAGATAAATTTAAACACTTGATAACAGAGCTCCATACCTGGTATATATTTAGATAAATTTAAACACTTGATAACAGAACTCCCTACCTGGTATATATTTAGATAAATTTAAACACTTGATAACAGAACTCCATACCTGGTATATATTTAGATAAATTTAAACACTTGATAACAGAACTCCATACCTGGTACATATTTAGATAAATTTAAACACTTGATAACAGAGCTCCATACCTGGTATATATTTAGATAAATTTAAACACTTGATAACAGAGCTCCATACCTGGTACATATTTAGATAAATTTAAACACTTGATAACAGAACTCCCTACCTGGTATATATTTAGATAAATTTAAACACTTGATAACAGAACTCCATACCTGGTACATATTTAGATAAATTTAAACACTTGATAACAGAGCTCCATACCTGGTACATATTTAGATAAATTTAAACACTTGATAACAGAGCTCCATACCTGGTACATATTTAGATAAATTTAAACACTTGATAACAGAACTCCCTACCTGGTATATATTTAGATAAATTTAAACACTTGATAACAGAGCTCCCTACCTGGTAGATATTTAGATAAATTTAAACACTTGATAACAGAACTCCCTACCTGGTACATATTTAGATAAATTTAAACACTTGATAACAGAGCTCCATACCTGGTATATATTTAGATAAATTTAAACACTTGATAACAGAGCTCCATACCTGGTACATATTTAGATAAATTTAAACACTTGATAACAGAGCTCCATACCTGGTACATATTTAGATAAATTTAAACACTTGATAACAGAGCTCCATACCTTGTAGATATTTAGATAAATTTAAACACTTGATAACAGAGCTCCATACCTGGTACATATTTAGATAAATTTAAACACTTGATAACAGAGCTCCATACCTGGTATATATTTAGATAAATTTAAACACTTGATAACAGAGCTCCATACCTAGTATATATTTAGATAAATTTAAACACTTGATAACAGAGCTCCATACCTGGTACATATTTAGATAAATTTAAACACTTGATAACAGAGCTTTCTACCTGGTATATATTTAGATAAATTTAAACATTTGATAACAGAGCTCCATACCTAGTATATATTTAGATAAATTTAAACACTTGATAACAGAACTCCCTACCTGGTATATATTTAGATAAATTTAAATACTTTATAACAGAGCTCCCTACCTGGTATATATTTAGATAAATTTAAACACTTGATAACAGAACTTCCTACCTGGTATATATTTAGATAAATTTAAACACTTGATAAAAGAGCTCCCTACCTGGTAGATATTTAGATAAATTTAAACACTTGATAACAGAACTCCCTACCTGGTATATATTTAGATAAATTTAAACACTTGATAACAGAACTCCCTACCTGGTATATATTTAGATAAATTTAAACACTTGATAACAGAGCTCCATACCTGGTATATATTTAGATAAATTTAAACACTTGATAACAGAACTCCCTACCTGGTATATATTTAGATAAATTTAAACACTTGATAACAGAACTCCATACCTGGTATATATTTAGATAAATTTAAACACTTGATAACAGAACTCCATACCTGGTACATATTTAGATAAATTTAAACACTTGATAACAGAACTCCCTACCTGGTATATATTTAGATAAATTTAAACACTTGATAACAGAGCTCCCTACCTGGTATATATTTAGATAAATTTAAACACTTGATAACAGAACTCCCTACCTGGTAGATATTTAGATAAATTTAAATACTTGATAACAGAGCTCTATACCTAGTATATATTTAGATAAATTTAAACACTTGATAACAGAGCTCCATACCTGGTACATATTTAGATAAATTTAAACACTTGATAAAAGAGCTCCCTACCTGGTAGATATTTAGATAAATTTAAACACTTGATAACAGAACTCCCTACCTGGTATATATTTAGATAAATTTAAACACTTGATAACAGAACTCCCTACCTGGTATATATTTAGATAAATTTAAACACTTGATAACAGAGCTCCATACCTGGTATATATTTAGATAAATTTAAACACTTGATAACAGAACTCCTACCTGGTATATATTTAGATAAATTTAAACACTTGATAACAGAACTCCATACCTGGTATATATTTAGATAAATTTAAACACTTGATAACAGAACTCCATACCTGGTACATATTTAGATAAATTTAAACACTTGATAACAGAGCTCCATACCTGGTACATATTTAGATAAATTTAAACACTTGATAACTGAGCTCCATACCTGGTACATATTTAGATAAATTTAAACACTTGATAACAGAACTCCCTACCTGGTATATATTTAGATAAATTTAAACACTTGATAACAGAGCTCCCTACCTGGTAGATATTTAGATAAATTTAAACACTTGATAACAGAACTCCCTACCTGGTATATATTTAGATAAATTTAAACACTTGATAACAGAGCTCCATACCTGGTATATATTTAGATAAATTTAAACACTTGATAACAGAACTCCCTACCTGGTATATATTTAGATAAATTTAAACACTTGATAACAGAACTCCATACCTGGTATATATTTAGATAAATTTAAACACTTGATAACAGAACTCCATACCTGGTACATATTTAGATAAATTTAAACACTTGATAACAGAGCTCCATACCTGGTACATATTTAGATAAATTTAAACACTTGATAACAGAGCTCCATACCTGGTACATATTTAGATAAATTTAAACACTTGATAACAGAACTCCCTACCTGGTATATATTTAGATAAATTTAAACACTTGATAACAGAGCTCCCTACCTGGTAGATATTTAGATAAATTTAAACACTTGATAACAGAACTCCCTACCTGGTATATATTTAGATAAATTTAAACACTTGATAACAGAGCTCCATACCTAGTATATATTTAGATTTTGTAATTCCATTTGCATGTTGAAAAGGTATTGGAAACCTGTAATTGTATCTCAAGCACATAGTAAAAAACAGGAGTTTATAGCAGTTAATACCATGACAGTTTAATTATTACTAGGATAATGAAATACATTAGTTTTAACAGCAGTGTTATGTTTTCTATACTTTAACATCTAACTTTAACAAATATTATTTTAGTTCATAAAAATGCAAATTGTCTTTATTTTGATCCATAATAAACAATTCTTTGTTTTCACAGTCACTGGAAATAATAAAATAAAATTTATTATTTAAAAATATGTTAGTCAGGAAGATTTATTTATTTATATTTTTAACATTTGTTTTAGTGATTTCCTTTTCCCATTGATCCAGTTACTTAGACTAATGTGGTCTAACTCAAACAAGTATTGACACATTAATGTTATTGTAAAACTAAACTTGGTATAGTCAAGTGTAAAAGGACCTACCTAACTTCACCTCACTCTACAAAAAGACATTTTCCGTTGTATTTTATTGTTACAATTCAAATGAACTGTAAAATGTTTAGGTGTCCTTTTCACAAGTTTTATAAATGAAGTGGGTTAGTAATTGTAGTAGAAGTTATTTACAATAGAGAACTAAGATAATCTTTTACCACTGCGTTTTCATCTTTATATGAATCCCCTTGAACTGAAACCTTTTTGGTTTTTATAGTCAGAAGGAATAGAAAAAAAACTTATTTAGATCAGTAGCCTTTGATTTCTAAAACCTGAGATTTAAATAGTTACATCACATTATAACCAATGTTGTGAAATAGTGATTGTCTGAAAACCAATAAAACTACAGATATATTCAAGTTAGAGGGACAAATGAATGCTATTTTGGTATTTCAAGTTTTCTCCATGGGGACTGTAAATGCCATGTTATACTAAGAAATGGACAAACACAAATGATTTCATTGAAAGCATGGTGAAATCAAGCCCAGCTTTAGATTTGGATTTTTAAAATAAAACTGAATATGTTAAACTTCTGTTCAGTTTCAACTCCGAATTTTTTTTGTACTTTTAATGTTTATTCTCTAAAATGTTTTTGAGATTCAGTTGTACAGATTTCCCTTTCAACTAGATATTACACTCATCTGGTCTTGAAAGAACATAAAAAAATGGCCTCTACTGAGTGTTATGTATTTTTCAGTTTTAAAATTTAACACGTTGTGTGTTTTTAATATTTTGTTGTCAGTTTTTTTCACCTCGGTACTGATTTCTTAACATTGCAATGTTTCACAAAAGGATTCTGTATTTTCAGAATGAAGTCAGAAAAATGGTTTATATGAAAAGACAGAGCCTTTCAAGAGCATTTAACTTTCTGAAAGTAAAAGTAAACAATAAAATGATGCTGACATATCAACGATTTAATTCTCTCATGAGAAAGGTTTCCCCTGGGATAAGCCCAACCTTAATCCAAGTCTTCTGGTTCCTACTTGATGGTGATGGAGATAATCTTGTGGGTTAGTGTTTAAGTGCAATTAATACTGAAAGTATTACTTATCTCTCTACAGAACAGATAGCTTATATGTTACACCACTACCAAAAAGATTTTGTGCACATGCCAAGCCTTTGAATGAAACACCCACCACTACAGTTTATATTTCAGCCAATAGTACAGTGACATACCCGCCATCTGCAGAACTTCCATTGAGCAGTTTGTGTGTACCAAACTTTCATCCTTTTTCTTTGTCGTTGCAGTGTTCAGTCGTGTTGTTTTTTCATTAAGAATTACAGAATTTCTACACTTACTATTTTAAGCTTTTAGTTAACATTCAAAACGTTAATATTTTTAATTTTAAGAATAAAAGATAAAAAAAAATAGAGGTTTATGTTACCCCAAACGTCCTGTATGAATTACTTTCTTAATCAGCTGTAGTATTTTGGAACTGAGTCTGTGATGCAGTTTGTTGTTTGTTTGTTTTTTTCACAAATGTTTCTCTGCAGTTAACATCATGTTTTGGTTTCAATGTTGTCAATACAAAAATGACTGAGGCCTATTTAATGAAATGCCAGAGTAAATAATATAACTGAATAATAATAGTATTACTATTTTTATTTTCCTTCAGTTCTATTTTGTGGATCCTACTGTATGTTTTGTGCATGCACATTTCTCAAACCTAAACTCCAAATGCTCCTTTGCAGAAGTTCTTTAACTTAGAGTGGTAATAACAACTGTAATTGTTGTGATGAGTAGTGCTACCATGGTACATTACCTGGTTGATTCTATTCTACATCTTTTATCTCTAACCCAGTACTCATAGTATCCTACTGTAGTAACTTCTACTGAGCTTTTCTTGTCTTTTCACACAACCTTCTTCTGTTCCTGAGGAGGAAGAATCATGCAGTATTGACCTTTACCCTTCACAGCTGTGTTAACTTAGATATGTGACATTTGGCATTTAGCTGCAGTTGTTTTTGCTGTTTTTCAAGTGAGCCTCTTAGATGCATCTCACCTCATTAGATATTTAGCCCCTCTTACTTTATCTCTTGTCCAGTTGATGCATTATTGGTAATTATTTGTGTCTTTGTTTCATGTTATCTCCCTGAAATTAAGACTCCTTTTATTGGCCTTTTATTATCTCTCTCTCTTTTTTGTATTTCTGTCTCTTCTTGGGTAATTTCTTATTTTTCTACTTTGAATCTCTTTATTCTTCAACCTGCTTATCTTCATCTTTCTTTTGTTTACTCATCTTTTCAGCTTGTTGCCCTCTTTATTCAATGTTACAAACCCAGTAGCTTTACAGGGCCAGGCCACTCTAACCTGTTCATTTTACTGTTTAGCTGATGCCCAGTTCTTTTGTCTTCTTTCCCAATGAGATCTGCTTCATAAAGATGCCTTCTTTTCTGGAGTCTTCTTCTGGAACTTCATTTGCTATTCTTCCTTTATGCTGAAGTTTTATGGGGAGCTGCTGGTCCTGTGGCCATTTCTTGGTGTTTCACTTCCAAGAGGCCTGGTAATCAGTTGTTTATGGAACCACCCCTGAGCTTTGATTCTGTTCCACTATGGGAGATAGCTCCTTTCATCTTTATCATGTCATCTCTTGTACTGTTTGGTTATTATACTTTCCAAGACAGGCTAGTATTTCCAAATGAAAAGAAAACACCAATGGATATGGTTCTCTTTCTGTCCCTGTTCATGATAACCCATTGCACATTCTCTTAGCTTGAGATCTTATGCAGATGATAGATTATTCTAATTTGGTCAAAGCATGCTTTTCTCTAGTAGTCTTCATTATATGAATTCTTTCTTCATAGTTTCCTCCAGTGGAGCAAAAAAAACTTGGGCTTTCTGAGGACGAAGCCATTGGAAAGTTCAATATGGAGAACCCCGTTAATGATCAGTGTAGTCTTACTGGTGTGAGATCGAGTGGATGCACCCCTTGATTGCAAGTATGACAAAGGGTAGTTACATGAAAGTGAAGTACAGACCACCTCAACACCATGAAGAATCTAACCATTCTCCATGGTTGTAATCAGTTGAATGTGTCTTGTGTTCTTTAAATTCTGCTCATTCTGGTAGGTGTTTCACATAAGTTTTTCTCATTTACTATACAGTTTGACTCATTGTCCTATCTACAGTACAATAATTTGTTTGCTGACCCAGTGAAATAATACAAGCCATTTGAGCGATGGTTATATTCTGCTCACCTTTCTATGCTTTAATAGCATTCAAGTGGTTCATTTCAATGATTTTTTGCACTACTACCTGAGATGGATGTGATCGCCCACCAAGTGATGCTTCCACTAGGACGTCTTCATCCAGTGGGTGACACATTCCATTTCTTTCAATATATTCTCAGAATAAAGTTACCTTTTAACTTTTTTTATCTCCATCAGTCCCTCATCAGTGTGGAACTCAAACTATCTGTTCAGTGGAAAGGTGAGTAGTGTTTATGAATTTGAAAATTTCTTTACCTGAAAACTTAACTTGGATAGATACTTTACTTTTCACAGAACCACCATTTTCCTAAAGCTCATTCCTGAGGGGGAGTAGGGTGTATGGAGTAAGTGTAACTTCCTATTGATGATGGAGTATGATCTAAAGCTGATTGTATCACAGAGTGTCATGCTACATATTATTATGGTAGGAATAGACGTTTTGTTCAAGGGCTGAGCACATACACAAAAACATTTTGCCAGTGATGCATAATTCTAGCTATTTTTTCAGTGGAGAGGTATCTATCTCTAATACATTATAAGGTAAGGAAAATATTAATTTTGTGAAACATGTGTCTGTCACCTGTGTAAAGCTTTCTATTAGACATTCAAAGGTGTATTGTATTATTATTGTGTATTATTTATTAGATGATACAAGTGTTTAATATGTGCACTTTGATTTATTTTTATATTTATCATGTTGACAACTTTATTCCTTTGTGACATGTATAATTAAAAGTTGTCGTTTGTAATTTTTACAGAAAAATCAGACTTTCTTCAGCTAGCCGACCTTCTAAATGTTTCTGTATCTGAAGTACAGGACAGAAAGTTCTTTATTGCCAAATTTTTACCAAAAGTTTACAACTCGAAACCTTCAAAATTATTGCGAAGATTGGTTGCCCAAAAGTAAGTAACCTTTCCATTGAACCTGTACAGGAATTTAAAATTAATCTTAACACACACAATAAAACAGATTGACTCATGTTTTAGTCCTAAGTTAATATAGTTTCATTCCAGTTATTCTCTGACTTGATCATTTTTTGAATCATTTAAGTTTATATGACACATCAAAGAATGAATTTTTTTACTCACATTTTTGGTCTCTTGGTACTGAAGTTTTGTTTAAATTCACCTCTGGTCTTGATGAGTAATGTTTATTTAAATTTGAGCAACCTTTAACAATAAGTTGAACCAGTAATCCGTGATGATGAGAAAACTCACTCGTAGAGAAATATATATTTAAAAATAGCCGGTTTGGGTTGAGAAAATTTTTATGTAGAGGAGCGAACAATGTTTCAACCTTTGCTCCTCTACATAAAAATTTTCTCAACCCAAACCAACCGTTTTTAAATATATATAAGCTTAACCAGTGATTGAAACTGATTACTGTGGAAAGTTCCATACATTACCTTGTAGATAAAGACATAAACATAGGCTCTTAAAGTAGAGAAATTTGTTTATTTGCAGGTGGAAATACTGTGTACTATAGTAGTTAGAGGGAAGGGATGTTATGACCACACACGGTTTTGTACAAACAAACAAGGGAGATAAATATAATCCTTGTAAGACATAAAAGAATTTCAATAGACTGTTGAATCCTCAGCATATACCAGTATGTGGTTGTGCGTTGAAATAACAAAATTATTATTGTAGATTATTGCTGTCTATATTAAGTGACATTAAAATTGATTGACATTTTCCCCATTGTAAAATCAGTAGAATGTGTTGAGATAATAAAATTATTATTGTAGATTATTGCTGTCTATATTAAGTGACATTAAAATTTATTGACATTTTCCCCATTGTAAAATCAGTAGAATGTGTTGAGATAATAAAATTATTATTGTAGATTATTGCTGTCAGTATTAAGTGACATTAAAATTGATTGACATTTTCCCCATTGTAAAATCAGTAGAATGTGTTGAGATAATAAAATTATTATTGTAGATTATTGCTGTCAGTATTAAGTGACATTAAAATTGATTGACATTTTCCCCATTGTAAAATCAGTAGAATGTGTTGAGATAATAAAATTATTATTGTAGATTATTGCTGTCAGTATTAAGTGACATTAAAATTGATTGACATTTTCCCCATTGTAAAATCAGTAGAATGTGTTGAGATAATAAAATTATTATTGTAGATTATTGCTGTCTATATTAAGTAATATTAAGACTGACCTTTCTCCTACTGTAAGATCAGTATTACAGTATTTATTTAAATATTTACTCTAGACTATTTGTAACACTAGCTCTTGTACTAAGTTTTGAATAAATGTTAAAAGTTGTGTATATTTTTAAAGCAGTATTTAAATAATTACATAATTGTTCTCTTCAAGTTATATACCAATAGTGTTATGTTTTCTGCAGGTATTTCAGATACTTCTTTGATTTGATGATTCTGATAAATGCTGTGCTTATTGCTTGTGACGTTAATGATGCTGAGTGGTTCTTTTTGGTTTTCTTCACATTGGAAATCCTCCTAAAGATATACACATTTGGAATTAAAGAGTTTTTTAAAAAATTTTGGAACTGGTGAGTGTATATTCAGTTTCATGTCAATGCATACAATGGTTTCAACATAGTTATGTTTTTGATACAATCATGGAGAAATTATGGGGAAAGCTTTGTGGGAAAACATGAAGTTCTTTCCAATTAGATTAAAGTTAAGTATTTTTTGACTGTATGCAAAGTATTCAGGTAAGTGTTAGTAAAATCTTAATGTCAATAAATTATGTTTGAGGTTTACTGAAAATATGTGGTAAAGGTAACAATTTGTTTAAATAGAACAACTTGTCACTATCCATGCTTCCAGATTTTGATTTAAAACTGGTATTGTGTTTTTGGGTAGTAAGATGATAGTTTGTATTCTATCAGAAGAATTAGCTAGTTAGGTTATGACTTGAGACTGTATCAGTAGTTTTACCTACTCAGGTTATGAGTTGTGCCTGTATCAGTACAGTTAACTAGTAAGGTTATAATTTGTGAATTTATCAGTACAACTACCTAGTAAGGTGTTGACTTGTGACTTGTATCAGTGCAACTATCTAGTAAGGTTATGACTTGTGACTGTATCAGTACAAATACATAGTAAGGTTATGACTTGTGACTGTACCAGTACAGTTAGCTAGTAAGGATATGACTTGTGACTGTATCAGTACAACTGCCTAGTCAGGTTATGACTTGTAACTGTATCAGTACTTTTACCTTGTAAGGATATGACTTGTGACTGGATCAGTACAATTATCTAATCAGGTTATGACTTGTGACTTTAACAGTACAATTAGCTAGTCAGGTTATAACTTGTGACTATATCAGTACAATTATCTAGTCAGGTTATGACTTTTGACTGTATCAGTACAACTTTCTAGTAAGGTTATGACTTGTAACTATCAGTACAATTAGCTAGTCAGGTTTTGATTTGAGACTGTATTAGTACAAATACCTAGTCAGGTTATGTTTTGTGACTGTATCAATACAATTAGCTACTGGGTTATGACTGTCTTCCTTTTTAGTAACATTATGACTTGTGTCTTTATTAGCTTCAATTGATAGTATTATTATAACTCATATTTTTGTGATATAGATGTTCTGTCCTATGCTGTGAATGTTTACTGAATGAGAAACTGTGTTTTATAACTGATATGGATTTAGCTGTGCATTTAGTTTTTTGTTTTCCATTTATAGGTTTGACTTTTTAATCATTGGCTCTGCTATGGTTGCTACTATCATTGAGACAGCCATGGGTGATTCAGGTGTGTTCCAAATAAAACATTGATATTCTAAGTGGTAAAGTGTATTAAGTTGTTTCTTAAAACTTGTTTTTGTACAGGGTGATGCAGGACCAGAGTTTACTCGGTGAAAACAATAGAATGTTATTAAAACTTGTTTTTGTACAGGGTGATGCAGGACCAGAGTTTACTCGGTGAAAACAATAGAATGTTATTAAAACTTGTTTTGTACAGGGTGATGCAGGACCAGAGTTTACTCGGTGAAAACAATAGAATGTTATTAAAACTTGTTTTTGTACAGGGTGATGCAGGACCAGAGTTTACTCGGTGAAAACAATAGAATGTTATTAAAACTTGTTTTTGTACAGGGTGATGCAGGACCAGAGTTTACTCGGTGAAAACAATAGAATGTTATTATGTATCACGTGACTTACCAGAACTTATCAACTGATAATAACGAGTAATTAAGCTGGCTGTATGTTGACAGTTGTGGCATGCTGTTCAACTGATAATAACGAGTAATTAAGCTGGCTGTATGTTGACAGTTGTGGCATGCTGTTCAACTGATAATAACGAGTAATTAAGCTGGCTGTATGTTGACAGTTGTGGCATGCTGTTCAACTGATAATAACGAGTAATTAAGCTGGCTGTATGTTGACAGTTGTGGCATGCTGTTCTAGGATGTTAAAAATACTAGACTTCATTAAACATTTTTCATTTTATGCTCAAGTGTCAAGAACTAGTTGGCCCCTCAATGGCAAATTTGTAGTCTTTTCATGCTAAATGTACCCCTTGTGGGCACAGCGCTGATTGCCCATTCAATAGCTTTGTCCTTAACCACGAGATGAAGTTTTTATTTCTTATTAATTTTTTGTTGGTTTACTTGGACTATATAACTAGTGTACTAAGCCACAGTTTGTGTATCCAATAATTGTATGCATGTCATATTTGTTATTGGAGAAACATTGATGTTAATTTGCATACAGTTTATATTATTCTAGGCACTGCTGTTTATTATAAGAAGTCCCCTGCTGGTACAGCTGTAACTCTACGGATTTACAACATTAAAATCAAAGGTTCGATTCCCCTTAGTGCACTCAGCAGATAGCCCGATGTGACTTTGCTATATGAAAACATACACAGACACATTATTATAAAAAAAATTTTCTAAATCATTCTGACCTTAAACGTTTATTATTATAATTAATTCTTATTATAATTCCACAAATAATTCTTATTGCATAAAATGGTGATTTTAACCTTGTATAAATATGTAACATGAAATTGACTATCAGTATGATTTTTTAAATATTTTATAACCATTAGAATCATGTTTTAATGTATTAAAACTTTTTAAATATGTTTTTCAAACACATAAAGTGATGAGCAAGGGACCGTATCAAGTTGTTTTATTTGTTGCTATATGAGGCCCTCTTTAATATTTGCTTTCTTAGAGTAATAAATAACAAACATAAAAATATATACAAATTTAAAAATGTGTTTAATTCAGGCCAATCTGTGGCATGTAAAAAAAGTTGAATTTATGTTTTGATATTTCAGTCATCATTACCAGGACAGAAACTGCAAGATACAAAGTGTCATATTTATATCTTTGTTACCAGGTCATGTGATCTGCATTGTAGGTTTACTATTTCTTCATAATTCTTAAAGCTATGCCTGTCATATTTTTACACAGATATGCACTGGACCTTTGTCTCTATTTATTACTCAAGATTCAAAGCATTATTGGCTCTAATACCTTTGGTTGAACCAATATTACTATTTTTCTCATAATATCTCATGTTTTTGCACATGTTCTACTATAATTGAATATTCAGGCTTCTTATTTCTTACACATACCTTATTTTCTGCCAAACAATATTTTAAATTACATTTTGTCTGTCCACTATCAACACTTTCATGTTCACATTTAATTTTACAAATTAAAGCTTTTCCACTAATTGCATATTTTTTTCATAAACTCTCATATTAAAGTTTATTATACCTTATTTATGGGTTTAACTATGGGTTTGATGTTTTAAACTTTTAAGTAAACTATTAGTTGAGCTTGCAGTGTATGGCAGAATTTAATATTCCTTTTAATCTTATCGTAACTAGATTTTAAGGTAAGACCTTGATTCATTATTACCACGTTAATAAATTTTTAACTTCTAAATATGTAAAATTCAAGTTAAATCTTTCAACTGCTGTATGTTTGTAGCAATTTATTTTTAAAGTTCTCTTGTTTCAAACAATATCTTAAAATTCTATTCACACAAGTGTAAAACTGTCATTTTTTTGCATTTCAGTATTAATGATTCATAGTGAAGTGGCATAAGAAGTAAAAAAGATTTCCAATAAAAAGTTGTTTCTAAATAACTTTATTAATTCCATTTTACCAATAAATCTGGAAAAGACAAACTGTTATTGGTATCAGTTTCGTAGGTGAATTGTGTATTAGATTATATCCTTTTCCAAATGCAAGATAACTGTTAATGCCATATCTCCACACCAGGAATGTCACATATGTACTTTATTCAAATATCAGATTTACATTTTCCATCACTTGTAGCTTTTATTTCAGATTCATCCATATATAGGTGAAAAAAAACAATGGTGAAAAGGGAGATCCCATTGCTAACCCTTTCTTTTGTCAATAGAAACCACCTGAAGAAATGGACTTTTTACACACACATTTGTTAGATTAATCACATCTATAGTTTCAACTGCTGAAGGTTTATTTTGTAACAGTATATTTTCAAAAAATTTAATTTTTTATTTTTTTTCAAAATTTGATATTCTAATATCAAAAATTGTATGAATTAACCCTAACGAAGCTACAAAGGCAAAACATTGGTTAAAATTAAAAACAACAAACTTCTTTTATAAATATCTGTAGTTTAAAGCTTGTCTTTTTATAAATATCTGGAGATTGAAGCTTTCTGAACTTTTTATCAAAACATCTTCTACTAGAGAGTAAATGATTGGTCTAAATTAGGAATTTTTTAATTGTGAAAAATCAGTGCTGTGTGTTTAACGTTATACACAAGTAGCTAGAAATCAATACTTACTTGTTCCACTCTTCCAATCAACGATTGTGATTTTGTAACTCAAAGTTGTCTGATGCAGCAGATCAAAGGATAGTTTAGTCTTCTGAGTCATGTTTCCTTCCATGAAATTCATGTTTTTCTAATGAAAAAAAATTGATAAAGTTTCCATAGAATAAATATGTGCATAAGCAAATTATATTCTGAGACCTTTTCTCAGGACATTACAGTTATTTTCCACTCAATTTTGAATCAACAAATATACATTATTTTGCACTTTCAAAAGGAAATTATAGTTTTCAGAAGCCATCCAATTATTCCAATAGCATGAGTTATTATGGTTTATTTCAAATTTTGAGCAATTTTAAGTTCAAAAGCTAATTTTCTTTCATATTTTTTGTACTTCTGTGTAAATCCTTATTTGAACCTTGCTCTCTAGTTATGTTTGAACTCTGTGCTCTAATTGATTGATTACATTATGTTACACAAATTTTGTTCCTGGATAGTATGTGTTATTTCTTAATTGCTTATGTTGTAAAAGTACAGAAAGTGATCATTATTCCCTTCAGATTTTACTTTTGTGTCCTGGATAATGAATTTTAGAAATTAACCTATTTTATGTGTAAAAATGGGCATATTTGCACATTTTCTTTTACATAAAGTCTTAATAAAACAACATACAAATCAAGATTTACATTTATTTATACTGAAGTTATATAGAAATGAACAAAAATGTTTAGAAGTGAGTAGTTTTTCAAGATTTGCGACTGTAACGTAAATCACTTTAACATATCAGCCCCCAAATATAGTCTCCCATCATGTTTTTGTTATACACTCCCATGTCACAAAAGCAAACTTTGAAGACAAAAATAGACCTTTTCCATTTACTTTAGGCATAAGCAATTGGGAAATAACACTTTCTGCCCAGGAACAAGAAAAAGTAAAAATTTTGTTACATAATGTTTTTAAAACTAGTTTTTGTTAAAAGTCATCACTCTTGTATACATTTCTTTACCAATTTTATTTAGAAGTTGGCAACTCTTACTTCAGTTCAATTGTAGATAGATTCAGAGATAATAGAACTTCAGTACAGTGGCTGTAATTGGTTGCTTCCTTTTTTAAAGTGGAAAAATAATAAACAGCTTTTGCAGAATGCAGTGTGTATTTTTGATAGTGTTAACGGATGGGTTGTTATTGATACCAACAGTATCTGCTGACAGTTTTACTGATCTCGATCAAGTTGTTAGACACTGTCTAGATCACGCAATAGAAGTTAATTTGTTTTTATACAAAAACACGTGCATACTAGTTTGAGTTGTTTTTAATGTAATTAATTTAGATAATTAGTTCTCTTTACAGAAAATGTTTTTTATATATTAGAAGAAAAACTAAAGTAATTCACATTCTGTAAAATGTTGCTTTAAAAATTTCCAGTAAAGAACAACCTTTAGTACTTTTCTCATTGAGTAGTAGTGACTTACACAAAATTTGTTATTTATGTTGGGAAAAGAAAGGTATTTCAAGTACAACATGCAATTTAATTGTTTATGTTTCAGTATAGTGCCAGTATACATCTTAAGCTGTACTGTTTCAAATGATGCTGCTGCTGTTATACTTTTATTAGACCTGGCACCACAAAATCCCTGGTCCTGATGTGACCATGCCTTTTTTTATTATTATTATTGAAGTTTATAAGCAAAGAAAACAAAGTTTTACAGTTCATTGTTGGGTTCAGAGTACCTAAATTAATTTTTAATATCATTATGTGTTTTGAAAATTTTGAAGATTTTTTTGTCAGAGTTTCTAAAATGTATCAATAAAATATAATTCAGTCATCATTCTCAAGCAACAAAGTAAGTTTTTCTTGTTGAATTTGTTCTATAACTGACTCCTCAACTTCATGTACTGTTTCAGCTAGCAGCTGTACCAGTGACATTTCAGTCATAGAGGTATTCAACATGGTAAATACCATGTCCCTTCTTTCATTTTTTGTATCTATCACACACTCTGTTCCCTGTTAGTACAGCAGTAAGTCTATGGATTTACAATACTAAAATCAGGGGTTCAATTCCTCTCAGTAGGCTCAGCAGATAGCCTGATGTGGCTTTGATATAAGAAAACACACACATCACATACTCTGACAGTTACTATTGTTTCCACACTTCTTTACATCTGATTGAAAATCTGATAGTTGTACTGAAATCAGTTCAACTAATATAGCTAAACATTTTACTAATAATTAATATCATGCTCTCGTGATTGTGTGTTTAGTAGTGTTTTTTTGCCAAAGTTTAGTGAAATATCTTATTTTTTCTTGGCCACAGGCCTTAAAATGTGGAACAAATAGGTTTGGCTTTATTATTGGTTCTTAAATTATATTTTATTTACAGAAAAGTGATTTGTAAGTGAGTAAGATTATCTGACAAAATATTAGACTATTATGTTTCGCCTTTTAATATTTTTAAACACCTCATTTCATTTAAAGACCTTTTAGTACACTTTTTCAGCTGATGAAAAGAATCGAACTTTGGACATTCTTATGGTATTGAGAGTTTTGAGGTTGGTGAAAATCATTGGTAGCATAGAAAGGTAAGCTGGCTGTTGTATTTCGAAATCTAAATGGATTAAGAACTTTTTCTGGCCAATATAATATAATATATATACATTTATCCTGTCACTTGAACATGAAAAATAATGCATTTACTATTATAATGCTGTAAACAGTTTTTATAAAAGGTTGTTTTTCCTTTTATTCCAACAATTATTATGTGCATTTAAATTACTGGATGGATCAAATGATGAGAGGTTTTATTCTTTAACTTATAACTTTTTCCTACAAAATGATAAAAACCTATAATCCAAGAGCTTTCAAATGGCTTATAGAGTTTTTATCACTTTGTATAGTATCAAGAATTATTGAACCTATGTGTGTTTCTGACATCACGAGTTTTTTTTTTGTATTGCTTATCATTTATTTTACTTCAGTTGACATTTTGTTAATTGATTTTGGTTTGTTTTTCTTATGTTTGCATGTGAAATGTGAATGTTTTTCCTGATGTCAGGTTTCAAGTTATCGTGATGACTATAATGAACTTGGGACCTTCCATTTTAACGTATGGAGGTGTTCTTTTTTGTAAGTGTTTAGTCACAGATTTTTCTCTGTCAATAACTAATTCTTGTATTAGTAACTATGATTTCCTGATTGTGTTTATCTAGATATAATTCATTTCAGTTTATTTGTTTTTGCATGAAAGTTTTGTATTTCTTAGTACTTATAAGTACATGATCTTGTACTACATATAATCCAACACTTAAGTATATAAGTAAGTTTTGTATATGTAAGGAATATTTAACTTTCTCTAAGTTGAAGGTACTTATGATGAAAAATCAAATATATCTGTGTTTTTTTTATTAATTTTGTTTTCCCTCTGACTTTACATTTTAGACAATTTGGGGAACAGTGATTATTTTGGGATTTATATAACTTAAATAATTCTTTCGCTTTTCTTAAAATTGTTTTTAGAGAATACATTTAAGAGAAACAAGTTCACATAACTAAGGATATGTTCTTTAATGTTAGTGTTTATTTCAAAGTTAATATGTTGAATGTATTTAAGTAAATACATTTAAGTAAGTGAAACTAATAACAATTCTTACTGTTTAAAATTCGTATCTGAGAGATAACTTATAAGATTGGCCTAAAGGTTAGGGTGCTTGGCTTACAGTCTGCAAGTACTGAGATCAAAATTGGTCACCAGATCTACTTTTTCAAACACTTGGTGTTATAAGTTGTGATCAATCCCATTATGAATTGTTAAAAAGCAGTACAAGATTTGATAGTGTTAGCAAGCTGCTTTTCGTGTAGTCTATTGCTTTAAAATTAGAGACAGTAGAGCCTTTGTGTTGCTTTGTATGCAACCAACAAACAAACAACCATATTTGCTTGATACAAATGTGAAAGGAGTTAACAGAAGAAATGTTGTTTGAATGTTAGTTTTTATTGGAAAAGATGTTCTTAAACTGGTGTTTTAATCATTTTTTATCTGTTCCCAATACTGTTAGGTTGTTTTTTATATGTTTGCTGTCATTGGTATGGAAATTTTCAAGGAGAAGATTCAGTATTTTGGATATGATTCCACCTTAGATCCATCTCTACTCTATTGTGGAAATCCAAAACTTAACAATACCAGTTTCTATACCAGTCATTATTGCAGTAACAACTTTAACAACATAATGAACTCCATGGTAGTCCTGTTTGAACTAATGGTTGTTAATCAGTGGCACGATATCCTTTTCTTGTTAAATGTATCGTTAACTTAGTAGATTCTTTTAAACCTTTAATTCACACTGTTTAAAGCATCACGTACAAGAAAAGTGAAATTGTTTAAATAATAAATCTAGAGCATAATGTATACCTCCTATTGTTTTAAATTGTTAAAAAAATTTGTGCTTCACCTGCCTCCTTTTATTTTGGCCAAAATGTGCATTTATCATAAAATTTCTTGATGTATTATCTGTTATTTTTTTCTAACCATAATTAATACATATGAATGTGTGTCTATACAGTTTTTGGTTATGATAAATTTTATTTTGAATTCTACAATTTACAATGATGTAAAATCACTTTTTTAGTTTTCTTGACTTCAGAAACTTCTGACTAGTGGGTTTGTGTTAGTGACTGGCAAGTTTGCACGACTTTACTTTTTCTTGTTTCATCTAACATGTGTCATTATAGTCCTAAAGTAAGTAGATGTGGTAAGATTTTTTAGTTAATTTTGTTAAATAAAAAATGTTTTAATATATCTCGTAGAGTGAAAGCTGTAATGTTTATTTGTCATAATTCTTTGAAGCTTATGGCAACTTTAATTGTGCTAGGAGTTTTTAAATAACTGCACTTTATCAAAAAAAGAAAGAAATAATTTTTTATGTAAATCTTTGTAAAGTTTGTCTCTAACCAACAACTGATTTTTAAGTTGTGTAATGAATATCATCCATTTAAAACAAATGTAAAGATTTTCTTAGATACAGTTCTCTTCAAAGTTCAATAAATATTAAATTGGGAATTTTAAAATAAGAACTCAATTTTTTACTCAATAAAATCATTGTTTCATAGTATGTTAATAAGTTGTTAATTTTGTAAGTTTGCTTGGTATCTTACGTTCATTCTTCCACATTCTGTGATAAAAAAATTAAATGCAGTCTTAAATCAGAAATCTTAAATTGTGACAATGCAATTGTTTTGCAATTACTTTAATAAGTAGAAGTGACTGAATTATCATTGTACTGTTAAATGTACCTGGCAATGCCAGGATTAACACGATACCATGAATTGGGCTTGGGCCTTCCATAGCCACTATTTTGAGCTGTAGAACGTGAACTGTTTATCATATGTAATGGACCCAGTGTTAAGATAGCATTAAATATCACCTTTGATTATATTGGCTTCACATATTTTGCTGTGACTACAACACTCAAACTATTTATTTGATGATTTATCCATTTAAATATGACCTCTAGAAGGCCCACCTGAGCTCCATTACCAAATTTTATTGAAGTTGATTCTACCAATTCTTCACTAAAAGATAACACCACATAGATAACCACTTGCTACCAAAACATATTTTTTTCTTAACCATTAACTACCAAAACGTTCCTGAACTAAACAGGTTTACATATTTTGTTTTAACAAAGATTTTTTCGAATTCTTGATATGCAAAATCAAAATATATATATTTGATGATTAAATTATTTGTGAAATAATTTATTATAAATTTACGTGTAGTCAATTAAACTAAAGAGTACTGGAAAGTTTACAAATGTAACCTGTATATGTTTCTCTTAACACCTTCCGTAAATCTTTAATTAGCTTTACAAATTATCAGATATATTTCCTTTTCCTTTTTTCCTAGCATTTTTACGGCATTTGTACTAGAAGCTTTTATTCTTGAATACTCATTTTCCAAAAGCAGACTGGAAAGTGCCTTAGAAAAAAAGATCAAAGAAATGGGTCTCCAGCTAGGAAGGTAAAACACCTTCATTGTGCAGGTGTCTGTTTTGCTAACATAAATTCCAAGTTCCTTTAATTATCTTTTATGTCTGATCTGAATATTTTTATTTGTAAAAGTAGTAATTGTCAGTAATAAGAAACAATTGAATGTTTGCCAGTTTTTCTTTTGTGGGAATGGTTTATTTGTTAAATGTGCATAGAAGTTATATTTTAATGGTTTTACACTTTAATTTGTATAAACTTTAATTTTGTTTTTCAGCTTAAAACATATTTTAGGTGACTGTAACTGGTTCTTTATACTTATGACTGAATGCAAACGTTAAGAAGCTAAAAGTAGTAATTCCAAATGAGATTTTAATTTTGAACTTTAAATCCAATTACTAATGATTTTGTATATTTGTTTTAAAAACAAAGAACACATATACTAATAAAGATGAACTTTGAAATGCTTGTATTATTAACAAATATGAAGGTAGCTATAAAACTGGAAATTAATGAACTCTGTAGACCCTTTTATTTTTTCAAGAAAAGTGAAGTTTTTAACAAAGGGCTGAATTCAGCCCATTGTTTAGTGCATATAATATGGAATTGAGATTCCATGTATTGCACCTTGTTACTGAAAAATAAAACAAAAGCAAACATTCTTTACATTTTGGAGCTATGGGTGTGTTCAAATTTCACTATATGATCTGAATATAATTGGCAGTGGATAGTGTTGATTTAGTCTGTCACTTCAAAATTAACTGTTTTGTAGTTTTATCTAAAATTCAACAGAAAAAAATTTTTTGGGGGAACTATTTTTTTTTAAATAAAGATATGTGAATTAAAAATAGAGCTTCCTTTTTATAAAAATGTAAACATTTTACATCAAAAGTAAATTGCATAGAATTAGAATATCATCTCTCACTTTAAGTAAAACCAGCAGTTTGATTGAAAACACGTTCTGTTTGTTAAGTTAATGAACCTTTGTTATTTTTAGAAGACAGTCTAGAGTTTCAGCGAAAACTGACAAACAGGATTTGGTTGAAGAAAACGAAACAGAACTGGAAGTGGATAGTGACCATAATCCTCACTTCTTGGAAGTTGATACCAGTGACTCTGTACCAAAAAGAGCTTCTGCTAAGCTTGGCTTCTTGGAGGACAATGTCAGGTTTCATTTGTCCAAAAGTAAGTTAAGTGCCTGCCTTAAAATCACTTAACCCTCTGCCCAGATGCCCTTTACTGTGCTTGTTATGAGGTTTTTATTAACTTACATTCAAAATTGTATTAACCTGCTTTTTGTTTATATTGCACAAATTAGTATAGCATAAACTCTTAGTTAATAATCCATATATTAATTTTAAAAATACTATTTTTAACAAATCTTTAATTTTCCTACCATGTCACATTGTCTCTGGGTACGCCCTCTTCTCTATTTTATCCACCACCCATTTAATAAGTTTGAATTTTAAGGTAAACAAGCCATTATAAAACTGTTATTGCTCAAACAAACCATAATTTTTATAATCTTCAATTTTGTTTAGTTATGGAGCTATCAAATAGATAATCAGGCCCCCATTGGATGGGTTTTGTGCATGTCCCTCCTGTTCTCTAAATTTGTAGAAGGTTCTTGATCATGCTGTAGCGTAATTCATGTTTAATCACATGAAATTAGGTGGGAGTTGGTTCAAGGATAGTGGCATGCAAATCTCTCTTGACAGACATGCAAAGAAGATAGTTAAATCTGTTACACTGAAAAATATCTTGAAAGTACATTTCTGGTGAGGAAAATGTTGACAATCACATGGTACACCTAGTTTATCTAAAGTAATAAGTTTCTGATTTTCACACTTGAGTTGCTTTTGTTATGAAAAATTTAACAATAAATGAAAGATATACTAGAAAAAAAGAAATATTGGGCAGGAATAAAAATTGAAGTCCATTTCAAATCTTGGACTTGCATAAAAACTGAAGTCCATTTTAATAATTTGTAGTCAAGAATGTATATTTTTAGCATCATGTTGACTCTGTACAAAACCATTATTGCCCCTTTCAGATGTGTATTTTAGAATGAAAAAAATGAATTGGACACTAGAATATAATTTTCCAAATTATTACAATTTAAATGGCTTTCTAACTGAGCCATAAATAGATAAACAAATTCCATTAGCTGCTTAGAGCAGAAAAGAATGACACCAAACAGCGAAGTTGAGACCAAATGTCTATTTGTTGGCAACAAATGAAATGACTGTATAGCAGATCTTGTAAAGAAAAAAGTTGCTGTTTCTGTCTATTATAAATAATCCAGTACCAAAGTTAGAGAATTATTAACATATTTTAAAAGACAGAATGAAATAGAAGCACATCCTGAGGGCTTTACATTTTCCTGTTTCAAGCTTGTGAGTATAGGCCCAGCATGGCCAGGTTGGTTGAGGCACTGACTTCGAATGTGAGGGTCACAGGTTTGAATCCCTGTCGCACCAAATGTGCTCGCCCTTTCAGCTGTGGGGATGTTATAATGTGATGGTCACTATTCACTGGTAAAAGACTTGCCCAAGAGTTGGCGGTGGGTGGTGATCACTAGCTGCCTTCCCTCTGGTCTTAAGCTGCTAAATTAAGGACTGCTAGTGCAGATAGCCCTTGTGTAGGTCTGTGCGAAATTAAAAACAAGACAAAACTTGTGAGTATCTTTAGTATTTGCTTCTAATTATTTGTACATCCAGAGAATCATATAAGGTAAAAAAACAAAATCTAAAAACTTTTTGATAAGGAGAAATGAAGATTATAAATTGATTTCAATATTTACTTTTAAAATGAAATTAAAACATAGAAAAAATATGAGCAACGTTTTGAAGCTACTGTTTTAATTTCTTTACGTAACAATAAATGCTCATGGAAGACTAAAATATTTAAGGCTTTTGATAGAGTTTCAATGTTTTCAAAGTGCTGTTTTAAGCGCAGTGACTTTCTCTTTCAATTAGAGTTATAATGCCATATTTATTCTAAAACTTTTGCTTATTCTCAGATTTCCAAACTAAATTTTAAACCCCAAACTATCATCACACAGGATATATACAAATTACTTCAACTAACTTTTCAGTAAGTATTGACTTGAAGAGACCCAGCATGGCCAGGTGGTTAAGATGCTTGACTCGTAGTCTGAGGGTCATGGATTTAAATCCCTGTCACATCAAACGTGCTTACCCTTTCTGTGTTATAATGTGATGGTTAATCCCACTAGTCATTGGTAAAAATAGTAGTCCAAATGTTGGTGGTGGGTGGTAACGACTAGCTGCCTTTACCTTTCACCTTATACTGCTAAATTAGGGACGGCTAGTGCAGATAGTCCTTGTGTAGCTTAGCATGAAGTTCAGAAATAAACAAAATGACTTGGGAGAAGTTAAATGTAGTTTATTTTTAGGATTCATTGCACTTTCTTTCAATGATAAAAGTATTTTAGTGCTATTTAGCCCTTATGTAATCACAGATCTTTACATGAAATTAGATGTTTGTAATTTTTGTACTGAAATTAATTTCCTTGTTGTTATAAAGTTGCATTATTATTTGTTTTCAACAGATAAAAATGTGGAAAACTTACTTCAGAGGATGTTTGAAAATGAGCTAGATGTGGAAGACATTGGTCCTGCAGATATTAATGACCTTGATGGCGAAGAATAAACTTGAATTGCTAACTGATATTTGATTTTTAAAAAATTATAAGTTTTTAAGCATTATCTGCATGATATGATGGTGTTTATTAACTTACACTAGCTTTAAGAAAGAAACTTAGTTTTTTTATTCTTATCAAATGTTAGAAATACTCAAATATAAATTTATTATCTTGTATATTTCTATGTTTAATAATTTCCTTTATGACTATACATATATTAATCTTTACAAAGCTTTGGTATAATTCTGTAGTATATTGCACAGACTTGAGTATTCCAGTTATTTTTTACTAACTTATTAACAGTAAGAACTTTATGAGAGTCATTAAGTTTCTCTGCTATATTAGCTTCATGAAATGGATTATTAGCATTAGTGTGTGCCTTTCCTAATTGGTTAAAGTTCCATTTAATTAATGTAAGTCTTAAGTGCAAAAGATTGGTGATTTTAAGTCAATTCACAATAGGATACTTTTGTTTGATTGTGGAAAAATAATTTGTGGAGCTTACAATTAATTCTCAGTAGAAAGTGGTAAAAGGAATGACAAAAACACTTATTTTAATGTACCACTTATGATAACAGGTATTTTTTTCTTACTTTGTTGAAAACAGTTGTGACATGATCCTCATAACATTTTTATTATGGTATTTTTTCACATTGCTAACAAGTGATACATTCAAGGTTTACTGTAAAGTAATTATGTGTGTATATATATTTACTCTCCCAGTTCCATAAGTTATTTCTAAAAATTAGATTTCTAGATTGTTAAACCTTAACATGTATTTGGTGCTCTCTGTGGTTTAGTTCTAGATTTTACAGTACTGAAGTCGTAGCAGAAATCCTATTATACAAGTGATGTCAGTTTAACCAACTCATGTTCAAAAACCTAATATATTTTTCTGAATTTCAAATCCTGAAACTTAGTTTTGGAGTATTTTAGCAACTACATCCCTCTATTTGTTACCTAGCATCAGAGATCATGCTCTATAGTGAACAAAATTATTGTCTGAAAAACTGTTAGTGTTTTTACTATGGCTGGTAGCTAATTATATAAATATACATATACGAGATTTATTGTTTAGAAATCATTCTAATAACTCAGGTAATTTTATGTGTAAACTTTGCCAGATTTATGGCTAATAAGTGCTTAACACTTCTGCTCCCAACAACATAATATACATGTCATTAAGTGACTAATGTAGTGTCTCAACAAAAGATATAGTTATTCATAGCTATTAGCATTATATTTTCAATGAAGTTATTTTCTACTTATTTTTTTAAAATAGGTTAGTCATGTTGTTGTCTATGTTAAAACTTACAAATTCAAATGATCACTTTTATATTAACTTCATTTCATTGAATTTCTGAGAACACTGTGAACATTTTAATGTGTGATAATAATCTAGTTTGTTCTGTGGAAGAAACCTGTAGATTCGAAAATCAGTTTATGCTTAAAATGTTATATATCAAATATGACCTCTATCTTAACATTCCATAACTGTGCTTTACCTAAAATTATTTAAATTTCAGTTTTTATTTTTAATGTATTTTGATGATAAACATTCCATGTTTAGAATGATGATATAAAGAATGCATTCATCTATTATCAGGTGAACATTACATGAGTTAGTGGACTAATATTCACATGTGTGATGATTGTTAATAATTTAACCATGTTGTTATAATGTTTGAATATACTCAAATTAATTTTTGTTTTTTATAATTTTCATTTATATATAGAAGTTAAAGAATGTTCCATTATCAAAAGAACTGTCTTTGATTCTAAAGGTCTCAAGCCATTTCTAATTCAGAGATTGTTTTGTCCAGGAATTTTTATCAAGTGGTTTATTAATTCATTATGTTTCTGGACATAAACAACTAAAGTAACATTGATGCTGTAATGGCTTCTCAAGTTAATTCAAGTGACTATCAACTGTTCTACTGAGAACTCTTCCAATTATTAGCTTTTAGCATAAAATTCTTCAAAAGAAAAAGTTAATGTTATGTCGTTATCTAACCCTAGAAGATTCATGAAACTTCCAAATACCATTTTTTATTCTGGTTTCTTATTGTGGCTCACCTTCAAGATTTGGGAAGATTAAATAATTATCAATTGGTGTCTTCTTGATCGATTGTAACGGGAATGAATTGTCCAAAATCTTTCTTTTTTCTCACCACTTTTGGTCACCTTCGTTCCTTTTAATGTTTTTCTAACAGCCTAAATAATATGTAGATTACTGTAGTTATTCAATGATCTGATAATAGTTTTTTTAAAACATTAAGACTTGTATTTAATTAAGATTTAAACTGATTTTGACACTGCCCAAGTTATGTCAAAAAGATTTTTTATTAGAATTTTCCTTGTAGTCAAATTGCTGTATATTAGTAGATATTATATGGTCCTCACTGTTTAAGGTTAAAATGAGGAGAAATTAAAACGAAAATCTATATTTTTGTAATATTCATTGCAGTGTATATAAATGTTTGGGGACTTAGCAGTTATTATATGAAATGAGTAATAGTACAATCCTTTCAGGAAAAGAACTACAAATTTATTTTATGTGGATAATAACAATGTATTTTTGAGTACTTAAGCTTTATAAACACTGTTTATTCCTAAACGTGCTCAAATAATACATTCCGTTGTTTATGGTTTTTTTTATTTTTATTACTTTGTTTCAAAGGATACTGGTTGTTTATTTGTTAGCATATTTTATCATGACAATCTCAATTGACGGTATTAAGTGGATGTACTTACTGACTTCTTATGTTTTGATATCCTTGTGGTAAGAATACTAATATATTAACAATTAATATACCATTTTCTGACATAGGATAGACATTCCTTTGCATTCTGTGTTTGAAAATTCGTAATTCCGAGCTAAACTTAAGTCTGTTCAGTGATCTCATTTCTTTAAGTTATTCTTAGGCACTACAGTTTAGTAATTGGTTGGTGTGACTTTAAAATACCACAGTATACATATAATTTCTTGAATTATTGTTTTTGAAATAAATTAGGAAATATAACATTATATTGTCTGTTTTGTATTATTATATATATTTTTGTGTGTATCACAGTATGTCTTTATTAATTGTATATTGTAAGTGTTAAAAATGAAATAAAATCATTGGGAAAGCCTTATAGTAGTTGAGGAACTTTGTAAGAAATTTCACAAAATTCTTTTGCAGCTTTTTCAAGTTACTAAATTCTTTTAGTTAGAGATATAGTGAATCTATGCTTATTAGTCAACATTATGAGGCTGACTGAAATGTTTCACTGTATTTAGGGTTTATTATGTAAAAGTATGTGTCTTTTCTTTTCAACTTTTTTTACTGTAGTTCATATACAGAAGCAATACCTTGCACCATTAGGTTTAGTCCATAACCAGCTTTACACACTGGGTGTAGGTATTTGTTTGCTTTGATTTTCACGCAAAGCTACACGAAGGTTATATGGGCTCGCCGCCCATTATATATAATTAATATATATAATATATATTTAATATAATTATATTAATATATATAATATATTAATTATACAGTGTAAGACTAGAGAGAAGGCAGCTAGTCATCACCATCCACCGCCAATTCTTGGGCTACTCTTTACCAACGAATCGTGGGATCGACTGTAATAATTGTAACGCCCCCACGACTGAAAAGGCGAACGTGTTTGATGTGTAAGTGTTCCTAAACATAATGGAAAACAAAATGATTGTCTCTTGAGGGCAGGTTTCAGTAGTTGTTCCAGTTGAAATAGAAAATATTTTTTCAGGAAAATCTGAATTCGAGCTGACTCTTTGTCCCTAAACTATATTTAGTTTTGTAAGTTTTAAAATTTCAAAGTTTCTTGTCTGAAGTAGTACTGTCAAAATTATAAATGAAATAGTAGTTAACACTTTGATTAGACCCATTCATCACAACCAGAACATAAATTTTGAAAGCTTTTTTCTTCTTCTAATTTACGAGTCAACGCTGTAGCCGATTTTTAAAAAAAATTCTAAGGGTTCTGTGAAAGGGGTGCCATGGATTATAGTTTAAATACATCAGATTTTCTTTTATTAATTGAATTTCATTCATCACTCACTACTACATATTGTTGTTTGCTACTTGTTTCGTGTTTACGTCTGCAATTTTAAAAGACTAATACAGCTTGCAGTTTTCATTTTTAACGTGGGTTTTTTATGTGTAGAAATGCCTTCATTTAACATATTGCTGCAATCGTTAAAGAGCGTAAAACGCCTACAAAGTTAAAAAAATTACATTCAATTTTTTTCGAGTATATTCTAAACGTAGATTATAAATATTAAGTTTCTTGAAGCGCCATTATGTTAGTTAAAGAAATATTTGAAACATTGTCAAGGATATAGTTAAAAATGTACGGAGTTATCTAAAGATAAATAGTAACTTCAAACTAGAATGTGGATCAGTTAGTGTATTAGCTGTCACAATTACTTTGCGCAAGTAGATTGATTTGTTTGACCTGGATAACGTCATTTGTAACATAGGGCTACACCGATTTATGGAAGATTTATAAATATTCAAGTTCGTAGAATTTTGTTTTGTTTTTGAATTTCGCACAAAGCTACTCGAGGGCTATCTGTGCTAGCCATCCCTAATTTAGCAGTGAAAGACTAGAGGGAAGGCAGCTAGTCATCACCACCCACCGCCAACTCTTGGGCTACTCTTTTACCAACGAATAGTGGGATTGACCGTCACGTTATAACGCTCCCACGGCTGAAAGGGCGAACATGTTTAGCGCGACGGGGATGCAAACCCGCAACCCTCAGATTACGAGTACCACGCCTTAACGCGCTTGGCCATGCCGGGCCAGTTCGTACAAATGTTGAAGGAATAAATAAAGTAATTTGTTATCGTTACGTGAACTTGAATGTTGAATTATTTTCAGCAGATAATTTAGAAGAAGCTGCCGCGATAAACAAGAGGGAATTTTCAATAGTTAGGCTTGAATTAAGATTTCAAATCGGTAAATAGACAGAGCTGTGACCTAAAAGTTTGTATTTGAAAGAAAACAGACCCGAAACCATTCTGCGAGTAGCTATATACCACAGATAAAAATAACATCATAATTCTAACAGGGTATTTTGAATGAATTTTCAGTTGTTTGGCACACTTTCAAACCGGGCCCGAATTTTTTTTTCTTTCCAGAATCCATCGTCTAAATCTACCAATCGCCTCTGTAAGCAAAATGTGAGTATATATATATAGTAATAATATAATAAACTCAATAATTAAAGAATAAATACCTACCTCGTATCTCAACTTTTAAGACTTCGAATGCAAACTGGTTTGTTTGTTTTTTAAATGAAATTGAAAATAAACGATCCTGTGAGTTTAGTAAGTAGAATGTAAACCGTTATTGAGTCATTCATGTTACTTGGGCAATAAGCAATTTATTTGCAAAATAACAACAGAAAGGCTGTTTCTACTTTAAATGACTCAATGTATATATCACTTGTACATAATTCAGTACATTTCTCAAACATTCACGTTTTATTTTGTTATATATTGTAACACCAAGTAAGGCACATTTCTCAATAGTCACAGCATTATAAATTATTTTGGGCAGGATTAGCGTAAATTAATCAATGAAATATCCCCCTTCTTTTTTTATTAGCTATATTTTTTGTGCGCCACTAACCCCAAGCATAGAGCACGTGTGTGTGTACCTGATTCAAGTTTATTACTCATCAGGATCTCCATCAGCCTGTTGTGACGGATTTCATATTATATACTACTTTAATATCGATGTTTATGTAATTTAAAATAATATTTAATATTGCGTTGCGATATTCCTGTTTATTGACTAAAGTTCTAACGGATTGCTGAATGTAAGAATCAACAATTTGCTTTTTTTTTAATTAAGCACAAAGCTACACAATGGGCTATCTGTGCTCTGCCCATCACGGGTATCGAAACCCGGATTTTAGCGATATAAGTCCGCAGACATACGGCTGAGCCACTGGAGGGGGGGGCAAGAATCAACAATATATCTAAATGCCACTGTATTATCAGTATTATTGTACAAGCTGAAATTTCTAGAAACTTCACTCACGCCTACAAAAATTAATCAACGAGACGGGAAAGTTTAGATATCTGACCAGGAAAGTTTATTAACTGCAAATATCACAAAATATTCAAATTAAGCGGATTCGCACCGGACATAAGCATTTTTACGAGACATTATACCCCCCCAGTGACTCAACGGTATGTCTGTGGACTCACAATGCTAAAACCCGGGTTCTGATACCCATGGTGGACAGAGCACAGATAGCCCATTGTGTAGCTTTGTGATTAATTCAAAACAACAGTAACGAGACATTATATAACATTGGCGGTGAAAAATTCAAGTGGGACCAGCATAGAAAATGGAGCGAATTCCCTGTTAAGTGAACATTATCTACATCAACTCGGAATTAATTCTCTCATCATGAACCCTCAATGAGATATCAAGAAAGTTTCAGACCAGACAGAAGACTTTATATTGTTTGTAAGTTTGTAAACCCTTTATATATAAACCATTATTTAGAACTATTTTTAATAACCGTTGTTATAAATTGTATTATTTGTCTATTAAAATATATTTGTATTGAGAAAACAAAATATATCAATCTTGCTGACAAATGTCATAAATTCGATACGTTTATTTACCTTCTAAATCTAAAATACAATTTAAATCGTAATAGTAACCTCAAATTGAAAATTTTTAGGCAGGATTATAGTAACTTAATCTATGAGAGCTTGGGTATGGTCAAATACACCAATCTAAAGAGTTGGTTTCCTTAGTCCAGAACTATAATCAGATCTCAGATGTGTCGAGAGATTACGAAGCTACGAGCTAAAAGTTTGTACTTGAAGAAGAAAAAAAACAAACAAACCTGGAGGCGTTCTATGAGCCGTGGATAATTATATTTCGAAATGTTTAATGTCATTATTATAGCTTTCAAATTTTCTTTCAGTTTAGGTAACTAATCCATAACAAATTACAAAACAAAACAAAAAAAATATTAAAAACGAATCAATCCTTTTTTGGTAACATTATTTCATTACTAGTAGTTTCATAAACTAATACTTTTCGGTTACTTGATTACGTACAAGTCGAGTGCCTTAACCACCTGGCCATGCTGGGCCCTCCGATTATTAAAACGTTCCAAATGAATCTTTAAAAATCATCAAATTTCCCCAAGATATTTAAGACAGTATAAATAATTATCTTTCCTGTTTAATTTCAAACTTTCGTCGTATCCTCTAAATCCTGATGTGATAACAATTTTACAAATTACAATCGCTACTTCGCATTTCAATACTTTATACCAATATCTTTATTCACTGTCCATTTGTTTATCATTTGAGTCGCCCCCTCATGGTACAGTGGTATGTCTGCGGACTCACACTGTTAGAAAGCTGGTTTCGATACCCGTGGCGGGCAGAGCTCCGATATCTCATTGTATAGCTCTTTCACCATTCGACTTCAGACGAGAAAGTAATTATACTTCCCCGTCGAGCAATGTCCTGTGAGTAGTTAATACCTGGACATGAATATTTTTCCATTTCAGCTTAATTTTGGATTTGATCATTTACTGGTAGTGGAGGTTGTGTTAATTTTATCACTAGAGTCTTCTTCGTTGATTGTTTTCACATATTAGATAATTGCCTCATATTAGACCTCAGTACACCCTGTGGACGAGAAATTACCAAACTCTACTTCTATATGTTTTTTTTTTCATTATTTTCTTTTTTGTGGCCGAATGGTATATTAGTTTCCTTTGTCTTACTGCGCAGTGTGATATAAAATAATTAAAATAACTAAATACTTACATTTGATAAACTTCCTTCGGTAAGTTGTTTACATCAGTTATTCCCGCTAAACGTATGCTAGTTAGCTGAACGTCACTTGTTAGGACAATAAAGCCACAAGGTATCTCACACCTTGAAATCCAGTTCTCTTCCCGTAAATAACAACGTTACATGCGGAAAACTTGACAAACGAACCTGACGGGGGTTTAGTTTTGAGATAGAGAAGTCTGAAGAACTCTCTCCCCAACAGGGGTGGTCAGGAACGTAGGGTCCCCTCACATGGAAGATTATTTAATTTTGCTTGGAAATTTGCCTGTACTTTACTTTTACTTGTTTAAGGTGATGAATTGCGGTGGGGTATTACAAAACTGACGGGTGAGAAAGGAGGGAGCGAGACAAAGGCGGCACAGGAGAGGTGAGTCAGGCCGGAGCCCGAAAAGTAGATATCAACTTAAAACGACCCGATTCAGGGTTGGGTAAGAATGTTACTTTGGCTGGGATCTAAAGATCCAATGCATGAGATTTGGATGTGGGTGGAAACGGGATTATCCCGAGAAAACCCACTTACACAGAACAGGCGCCAAATGTTTTGCCTGTCCTGTGCACGGATCTGAAGGGAAATACATATAAATATAAGCATATATTCACCTTATCTGTGATTATGTATTTTGTTGAGTGATTTGTGATTGTTGAAATATGTTATATGGTGAAATGTATTTTGTAGGTGCACTGGTTAATTTACACAATGATACAGTTAGTTGATTTCTGTGTTCTGCTTTTAAATAATTTTAATAAGATATTTCTGTGAACCTGTTTCTGACAGTTGGTAGGTTACTGATTTGGTGCATATAGCTTACGGGTGTGTATCATGGTAGTTGGTTTGCTACTCTTAATACTTTATTTTGCTGTATTTGGATCTTCTGTAGTGTGTTGTTAAACATATTATAACGTTACATGTGCGTTGTACAGGGTTCCCTTTTAATTTTTATTTATATAATTCTGAGGAGAAATTTTCATAATTTATATACATCATATAAAAATTTTTGGAATATAAAGGCTAATAACATAAAGTGACAGATTAATAAACTTTATCAAGAAAAACTATTTCCAAAATAATGACAAACTTTTGTTTAAAAATTTGTATCAAAATAGCAAATTAAACATTATAATTTCTAAAAGAAATATTTATTTTCACTATTTAAACAAATCTGTTTGTGTAATATATTCTTTTTCTAGGACTCTTTCATTCTTTCTTTCACGGAACACGAAAGTTTTTTAATTTGCAAGGGAAATGGTTTTAGAGAACCCAGGATTTTGTGTCTTCTGGAAGTATCCAGAGTAATATATACGACTTCGAGATAGTTTCGGCGAATGCGAGAAGGTTGAAAAGCCTGTTTTTGTATATAACCTATTGAAATGTAAAAGCAAGTTTATGAATTATTTGAATATTAAAAATAAAAATTTTGTATTTTCAAAGATATTTAATTTTAAAGCTGCTTAAAGGGGGACTCTTAAATTCGGTACACGGAACGAAAAATAAGTTGGCCTGTAAACAAAATGCTTAAAAGGTGGATTCTAATTTGTGAGATCAAAAGTCAACACATATTATGCAAAGCATGCTGATCTTACGGGATTCTAGAAGCATGTTTTTCAGATAATATTTTTAAAAATTGGTGCTACGAAATTAAACCTGGAAACAATATTGCATGAAATATAGCTTAAACAATTGTGTGAATGCTCAATAAAATCCACAAATGTCCAAAACGTTACATACTATGAGGAGATGCTTTATAACTATCAGGTTATCCCTTAAGTAATGTCCGATTTTAGATTCAGAAAAAGAGAACAGATTTCAAACGATTTTAATGTAATTTAATCAATAATGTATGTACCATTATTATTAATTACTTCCTGCCAATGATTCACAAGCTTCTGAATGTCACTTCTATAAAATTCTTGGGGTTTGGAGGAAAAGAATGTAGAGAGAATAATTTGACATCTGTTCACAATAAAAGTCTGATGTAATCGTTACATTGAGTGGCACCAGCTCAAAGCGGATCACACCAACAATATCCCACCAAACACTTAACAAGACTTTTCTTGGGTGGAGGTCCATTTTGGACTGTGCTTTAGCCAGTTTACCTGCACTGAGCTATTGTCTGTAGCATTTAACATTTATATATAAATTTCCATTTTTTCATTTCAAGTCACTAACCTGTCCAAATAATGTGAGTTACGTTCATGAGAGTACGGAGAAATGCATAGTGTACACTCTTACTCTGAGGTTGGCTTCTGTCAAGTCAAGGGGGATCCATTTTCCAAGTTTTGTCACCTTTCCGAGGTGTTGCAGATGACTGTGAACTGTTGAATGGGTTGAATTGAGCTTCTGTACTAGTTCTTCAACTGTTACAGCACAATCTTCATCAAGTGCAGCCAGCAGCAAGTCATCATTAAACTCAACAGGACGACCTGAACGTGGCACATCACTTAAGCTCTAATCACCTGCTCTGAACTTCTGAAATCACCTTTGACATTTTCTTTCACTGAGAGACTCCGCACCATAAACACCTTGAATGTTTGGTGTAGTTTCTGCTGTACTATTTACTTTTTAAAACCCATAAAGTGTTATATGCATAATGTGCTCCTCAGACACATCCATCTTCATTAGGGTTTATTTGATTAAAGATCTAAAAAAAGTGGAATTGGGTTAGTTTCTTTTATTAGTCTGAACATTTTTATACACGTCCTACTACATATTTTAGTCATTAAAGCCTTCTACAAAGACTGTAATGATGATGCACTTTCTGTATTAAATTTTTGGACATTACTTATTGGATGGCCTGATATATAAGGGTAATTTCTTGAGATCACAAAAATACGGTAGTTCAGATACACATTGACCCATTCCTGTGTATGTGCGTGACTACAAGAAATTTGAGTGAATTGCAAGCATAATTCAGGTTTAGTGAGGCCTTAGGCTCAGATAATATTTGAAAATAATAACTCCCTTTTGCCTCTTTTTCCTGCTAGTTTTATGAACAGTATTTTTTTTTACTTGAGTGATCGGGGGGGGGGGAGGTTAACCCGAGCTATTGGATTAATCCGGCACTGTGATAAGTCAGCAGAAGTGAACAGATTAAAGTCTGATGATACTAATTGCGTTTTTACAAAGCCTTAGCCATAATATTTTGCTGTGAAGGCATATGCATTACTCTTTGTGTATTAAATGAAAAATAAACAATAATAAACTAATATGTATTAAATAAATGTTTCATAAACTATAAAAGATGAATATAAACATTTCCTTATCTCGAGTTTTGTGCCACCATGAATCGGAGGCCCTTGGCGCGCGCCCTTTCGCTCCTTATGATGGATCCACCACTGAATATTTTGTTGAAAATCAAATAGAACTTTGTCTGTTTATTTCTTTGAAGTTAAGCGCAAAGCTAAACAATGGGATATCTGTGCTCTGCCCATCACGGATATCGAAACCCGGTTTCTAGCCTTGTAAGTCTGCAGACATACTGCTGTGTCCCCTCTAAAGTTCAGCTGTTGAACATGACGACCATGAGATCGTAGGTGATAAAAGTGTTAAACGGGGACCAAGAAGAAAGATATACGAAATTAAAAGAAGACTAAGAGGTAATTAACGGGAATTTTTAAAGAGAAAATAAAAATGTCGTGTTTTGAATTAAGCACAAAGCTACACAATGAGCTTCACAATTTGTGCCCATCACGGGTATAGAAATCCGGTTTTTAGCGTTGTAAGTCAACAGATATACGGCTGTGCCACTGGAGGACGATAAAAGAGGGAGAAGTAATATTTAAAAATTAAAGGTAAAACTGATGAAATTATTCGATATACTGTTACTAAAGGATTGTACTACTACAGTCATAGCACTAAGAAGTCTAGTTGTAGAATTCAGCTGCCCACTTAAATATCATCCCAAAAAGAAATCAACAGACTATATGAAAGGATACTTTGAGAGTCACGCCAGGAAGAGATTAAAATTGTTGTACAGAGTGAACAGATGAGATAGTCAGAAATAAATCACACACCTCGCTGTCCAACTGAAAGGACCAGTTTTTGACAACATTAAGTATCTTTTCTGCTGAGATTCATAACAAACTGCTAAACATTAATGTTTTCCTCATCCAAAAGGATTGGAGTGCTGCACCAGGAAGAAGTAACCAGAGCAAAGTTCAACATTTTAATACAGTAGAAAGAAAAACTTCTTGTTGAACTTGTGGAAGACTTGAAGAGGTTTGCCCAATATCTTTACCAAGACGATTCTTGTAAAATAATGGATTCGGGGATATGTGGTCAATTTATAAATGTCATAACAGACAAGGATATAAAAATTAGGCTGAAGCAAAGTTTGTGTAGATCTGGGAAACTTTACAGTTAACAATGGAACTAAAATATAATAAGGTCGAAGGTAAAGTAATAAAGGCAACAGAAAAGCTGTAAGAATTAATCAGATAAATAGCTAAACATAACAGAGGAAAAAATAGATAATAAATTCTTCAAGTGTAACTTGAAGGGACATACTGCTAGGAAATATAACAAAGGTGTGGATAGAATAAGAGCTGTCAAATTATGCTAGAAATTGGTAACTCTTATAATTATGAATAAGCTGTTCATTACAGCTGAGACTATAAAAAATCAACAGCTGATTCCAAGCCGAGGAGAGAGATCACAACAGGATCAAAGAAACAACTCAGAATAATGATATGCCATGAAAACAGGAATTACCTGGTTTTATGAGGTAAATTTCAATGGAAAATACTCCACCTACCACAGTAAGAGAAGTTCAGTTTTCCAGGAAAGTCATCCACGAGTTCATTGATAGAAAATTCTTCAGATGCAATTGTTCATCTCAGTTTGTTACTGAAAGATGTGAAATTGTCTTTAGAAATAGAGAAAAAAGAGAGATTCAAGCAAAAGTGGGTGGATAAAGTTTCAACAAAAGGAAGGTTGATATTTAGTCGTATCGCAGTAAGATTTTTTGTGTCTCGTGATGTGTGGGTAATTTATATCGAGGAAGAATGAATTTTGAGAGCTTACTTTATTGAAAAATATGGAAGTGAGGTCAAGCTAGTATTAAGTAGTTTCATAGCCTATCACAAGGAGATTAATGTAAACTACATGCTAAATAATTCACTGAAAGTTGAACATCTAGTGAAAACAGAGATTGTAGTTATTGCATCCCCAAATGCATTCTTGTCAGGAGTTCAGGACAGTAATTCTTTATTTCGTAGCTGAGGCATAATGAACATAACAAAACCATATACTCTAGGATGGGAAGACTGGTCAGAAGAGCCCTTCTTTATGTGAAGAATAAATAAATAAACAAAAACTTAAAGCAGTTGATGATGAACGAAAATGCTGCTATGCTGTAAGTACTGATAATGTTGGATCCCATCAAGATAACCTGGTGTATGGAACAGTTTCCATTGCTAGAGAGAACACACTCCAAATTTATGTAGGAGTTTAGAGGAAAGGCAATTCAAGTGAAAAGCTGTCCATTGTGATCATATTTAGAAGTATGTTGTTGATAGAGCAATCATCTGGATAACCCCAGAAGAGAACTTGTCCGTGGAGCCTTAAGCTGTAGAGAAACTTCTAACTCAATCATCTTGGTGTTTTCACATTGCACTATAATTCACGATCATTAGAGATCCAGCAGAGGCCTAGTCTTATCTAAACTTCTAGAATTCAAACAATTATTACACCATGTAAAACACTCTCTTATGAACACATCATTAAAAATGCTCAAAACATGGCATACATAATTGTTCCCCTTCTTGGAATGTGAAGTGCTTTGAACAATCTTAATTTAACAGCAAACTAAAGTTAAAATTCCATAACTAAAAATAAAGTTAGTATCAATAATTAACAAAACTTAGTATTCTTAAATAGAATTATAATTACTGTATTATTTAATGACAGGCGTTAAACATGTTCAATAAGATTTTGAATTCACAAAACAAAATATCTGATCTTATTGTGGAAACATTGTTCGTTTATTGGTGGTTTATTTTAAATCATTTGCTAAAAATAATTAGGTATGTAATTTGTGTAATGACAACAAAATACTTTATTTCTTCCTTTAACGTTTCTACAAATTTTAAAAACTTGCAAATTGTGGTAAGTTATTGTAGGCGTACGCTACAACTGACGTTATCTGATATGAATAAACTTATATAATGTAACTGTGATAACCAACACATTAACTATTTTACTCTCTATTTTGAAAAATTCTTTGTATTTTGAATTTAATATAGTATTTATAATTTAACTTTTAATGCGCTAGAACAGTTATAGTTTATCAGAAGTTCCAGGCCAATATTTATTAACTTTCAGATGTTAAAAGACTCGTTCAGGTATCACGTTTAAAATATGGCTTATAACATTGACCCTCGTCCTACATTGTGAAATTCCTTGAGCAATCATCATTGAAAATATAAATAAATGAATAAAACACTACACCAAGCCTTTCTTGAAACGGGATGGTGTATTATTCTATATCCTTCCTCTCATTGGGCGAGTTAATCTTGCGTTGTTGGTCAAGTTTATTCATCAGCATTTCCATTCTTGATAATTCTCTAGAACTGGTCACTTCAAGAACTACATAACCCTTAGTAGTTTGAGATTCTACTGATAAGTTCTTCTTTTGAGTTACCCAGTTGGCCATACTTTCTAGGGTGTATTTCCAAAGGTAATTACAGTGGATGACCTTTGGCTTGAATTGCCTAATCTTCTGAATTGTGTAAACCACCTCACTGATCTTTTTCAACACAGAGTATTTTACATCCTCTGACCTGATTAACTTTGGAGTTTGTTAATTTGTTATGTCGAAAATTGTACAACCTCCATGTAATCCAGTCTTATCAGAATTAACACTATAGTGGCTGAAAAGTCTATCACAGTCATAATGTATGAAACACATCAACAGCAACTTTCTCCAGAGGTGCTTCAACATAAAACTGCTGCAGCTAATCTTTCGTGCTGCCTCACATCTTGGAATATTCCATTCAGATTTTACAGTTTGTTGTATTAGTAGCACTGATGATAACATTGTTATATTTTAGATCTATGAGAGTTCTACCAATTACTGTCTATTATGACAGTAGTAAGTGTTTCGTTCTACTGTGAGCCAGCTACTAAAGGTCAAGTCCTGGTAAGAGCACTTCTTGAAGGTACAATGGCTTATTCCCTGGTTGTCACCGAATATTAAGTAAATTATTAATTAAATCAATTATAACGCCCTCACTGCTGAAAGGGCGAGCATGTTTGGTGTGACGAGTGGCTTTATATGTGAAATCTGTGTTACATCATGTTCAAGTTGATAATATTAAAGATAATAGCAAGAAAACTGAACCAATTTGGGTTTCTATCAGTGGATATAAAGGGGAAAAGCTTTCAATGGGAATCTGTTATAGACTACCAAACAATACAAATAAAATTAGTGAGAACTTTTACAATGAAGCTAAGATTTCAGCTGTTAATGAAGTCGTAATTATGGGGCATTTTAATTTCATGCACATAAAATGGGAAATGCCAAATTCAAACCATGAGGGAGAAGGTTTTGGGAAGTGGTTCAGAATGGCTTTCTTTACCAGTTAGTCAAAGAACCTACAATAAATAATCCAATGTTAGATTTATTGTTAACTTCAAATACAGAAATGATCGAGATGGTAGAAACTGAAAAACGTCTTGGTGGAAGTTATTATTGGTCTATTAGATTATGTTTTGCTGCATATAGAAATAAATAACTAGGATATTTCGGTTATAAATAAAAAAACAGTTTTGAAATGATGTGACAAGAATTATCTGTTGTGTTTGTTTAGAATTAAGCACAAAGCTATACAATGGGCTATGTGCGTTCTGCCAACAACGAGTTCTGAAACCCGGTTTCTAGTTGCGTGAATCTGCAGACATACCGCTGTGCCACTGTGGGGCTATCTATTGTGAATTGGACAACTGAATTATTTGGAGACATTGACCAGATGTGGAAAAAATTAATGATAATATTTTAAATATTCACGTTCTTATAGAAAGAAAAGAGTAGCTGCGTGTAACAAATAAGTTGATTCACAAACAGTCGATGAGATGAAAATAAATAATAGTGTAATAAAGTTAAATTGACTGTGTATGACGTAGACGATTATATAATATCAAGAAAGTCAGCAAAACAAGAGAATAGAACATCAAAAATGATGTATGAACGAAGGTTGTCTGAAAATGGAAAAATTAACAGTAAGTTTAAATACATTATGGATAAACAAAGTGTTAGAATGAGGGAAGGACTTTTAAGGGATAATAAAGGAAGGTTAGTATGAGATGGCTGGATTATTAAATTCTGCTTTTTCTTCAGTTTTTACTATCGAAGCTTTAAGCAGTATACCACAGCTTGAGCCCAGCGAGGTGGTTAAGACACTTGACTCGTAATCTGAGGGACGCGTGTTCGAAGCCCCGGTACACCAAATATACTCGCCTTTTCAGCCGTGGGGGTGTTATAATTTTACGATCGATCTCACTATTTGTTGGTAAAAGAGTAGCTCAAGAATTGGCGGTGGGTGGTGATGATTGCATGCCTTTTTCTCTAGTCTTACAGTGCTAAATTAGGGACGGCTATTGCAGATAGCTCTCGTGTTGCTTTGCGCAAAATTCAAAACAAACAAAGAAACCACAGTTGATAAATGAAAAAAAAACACTTAATTAATTCTAACTTGGTAAACAAAAAATTGGGAAATTTAAGAAACGAATAGGTTATTAGGTCAAATAATATTTCCCCAAGGGTTTTGAAGGTTATGTTAAAGATTGGATATGTGAGTCACTTACTACTGTTTTATGTCAGTTCTTGAGTAGCAGGCAGGTACTAGAGGATTGAAAGTTAGTTAATGTAACTCCTCTTTTCAAGAAAGAGGTGATAAAAATTGTCCCGATGACTATAGACCCATTAATTTTAGATTAGTTGTGGGAAAGTTTTGGAAAGTCTGTTAAAAGATGTTTTGTAAAGTCATTTAACAAAATTTAGAATTTTATTGGATAGTTAACATGGTTTCATCAAGGGAAAATCTTGCTTTATAAGTACTTTAATACTCTTTGAAAAGGTTACTGCTTACGTAAATAAGGGTAATGGTGTAGATTTGGTGTTTGCATTTTCTTATAGCAAAGCCACATTGGGCTATCTGCTGAGTCCACTGAGAAGAACTGAACCCCTAATTTTAACACTGTAAGTAGATTTGGTATATCTGGATTATCAGAAGGTATATGGCAAAGTGTCACATAAAAGATTTGTAAAATATTTCTCTGTAGGTGTGGGAGATAAGTTAGAAAATTTGGTAGAAGAAAGCAGAGGGTAGTTAAAAATGAAATTCGGTAAAAGTGGATCAGTGTCACGAGTGCGGTACCTCAGGCATCAGTCTTAGGACCTTTGCTCTTTTTGATTTACACCAATGACACAGACGAAGGAATAGTCAATATATGACTTAACTTTGTTTATGATATTAAGGTCTTGCTGGCTGTGAAGAGGATGCTGCTGATTTACAAAAGGATTTAGATCATTTAGTAAGTTGGACAAATATATGGAAGATTGGTTTAATGTATAATAAATGCAAGATAATGCATGTGGATTATCATAATTCGAATTATTAGTATAATTTGGATGGGTATAACCTTAATAATATTATGAAAGAAAAGGATCTTGGTGTAATAGTTGATCAGTCTCTGAAGCCATCCAAACACTGTGCTGTTGCTTGTGATAAGACAGATAGGATTTTAGATTGTAGCTATAGAAATGTTGTATACAAGTCTAAGGAAGTTATAATTTCATTGTATAGGCCAAATTTAGAATGTTTCATTCAGTCTTGGGCTCCTTACCCGAGGAAAGATATCGAAATTTTAAAAAGGGTTCAGAGAAGATATTTTAGAATAATACCTGGGATTGAGGAGATTGTGTGAGGAGAGATTGAAACTTTTCAATTTGTTTTCTTTTGAAAACAGAAGCATTAGGAAGATCTGATTGAATTGTTTAAGATTGTGAAGGAAATTGATAGTATTGATACACCATCTTTTTTTCATATTTAACAATGAAAATAGTAGGACTAAGGAACACAAGTGTACATTTTGGAAAGGTAGGAGTCATCTTCAGATAAGGCAGTTTTATTTTTCTAATAGAGTATCGGCCTTTGGAATGAGTTTCCTTCTGGTGCTGTAGAGACAGTAGATTTAAATAAGTTTAATGAAAACTTGATAGGTATATGAATGATAATGGCTAGCTTTAAGGTTCATTTTTTGAGTTAACTTAAAATATGTAACAGCCAAGATGGACCAGTAGTTTAAATGTTGCCCCGAAACGTTATATTATGTTATAATGAACATTTTTTCTCATTTGTGGTAGATGAAATGTTCTAAGTTGAACTTTTCCTGCTAATTCCTTCTTCTTGTGGTATGGGTTGTCTCAAAAATTAATCGTTATGATGTTTTTTTTCCTTTGCTTATTTATTATTAACTGCTGATTTATTATAATCTCAGTTTTAAGAGACACGTGCATAATCATTTCCTCTTTTTCTGATGTCTTTTGAGAAATGTTTTTATTTCCTACAATATTTTGCCTGTCATTCCTCGATTGTTTGTTTGTTTTGAATTTCGCGTAAAACTACAAGAAGGCTATCTACGTTAGCCGTCCATAATTTGGCAGCGTAAGCCTAGAAGGAAGGCAACTAGTTATCACCACCCACCGCCCAATTTAGGCTAATTTCATAGTGTTCACATTTCCCTATTAAATGCTAAAAAGTTTGTTTTTTTTTTTCTTATTTTCATCTTTCTAAGGGGCCTGGCATGGCCTAGCGCGTTAAGGCGTGCTCTTCGTAATCTGAGGGTCGCGGGTTCGCGCCCGAGTCGCGCCAAACATGCTCGCCATCCCAGCCGTGGGGGAGTTATAATGTGACGGTCAATCCCACTATTTGTTGGTAAAAGAGTAGCCCAAGAGTTGGCGGTGGGTGGTGATGACTAGCTGCCTTCCCTCTAATTCTTACACTACTAAATTAGGGACGGCTAGCACAGATAGCCCTCGAGTAGCTTTGTGCGAAATTACAAAAACCAAACCAAACCATCTTTCTAAGCTCTACTCAAATAAGTAGTTGAGGCTAACAACGCATATTTATTCTTTATGTTCATTGGCCTTAAGATTTTTGCCAGCAGTGTATGTTACTTTAATTAATAAGTAATTTCTAGCAAACAGTGCAATATATATTACATTAATTTTTTATTGAAATAACTCGTAAAACTATTTAGGACAGTATTATTTTATGTTTTGTATAATCATATTCATAATTATATCACCACTGTGGCTCACTTGTGAACTTGAAGGCTTATAACGCTAAAATTAGGAATTAGAAGCCTGCGGTGGGCTCAATACGATTCTGTAGCTTTGTACTTAAATACGAAACAATCTATAAGTAGTATCTAGTTGTATATGAAATTCAAAAGTTTTATCAGCATGATGTGTTAAAAAATAAACTGTTAAAAATAATAAAACATTTTATTCTATTACGAAAAAATAAACTATACTACTTTCATGAATAATAATTTCAGTTAAAAGTTTCAAAAGCATATTTTCTACATTATTTTCACTTTTGCGTGTCTTTTGCGCTGTCTTTCGGTAATGTTTGACAGTGTATGAAAGAAAGGTAGTGTGGCACATATAATGAAATCAAATGTAATGTTTATTTATCACCGAATAATAGTAGTTTATTTAAATTATTCAGTTTAGGTATTTAAATTAATTTAATCTACATCCACAATTTAGTAACAATCGTTATTGAGACTGTACATTTTCAAATATGTATAATTCATTATTTATTAATAGTATTATATACACAGGTTAATATTTGTAAACGTTACGGTAATTTATTAGTACTACTGAGACTAAATGTACTGAGTGCTTATAAGCTATCATACTTATTGAAAACATATTGTTAATCTCTAATTATTAAACCTTTTCAAATAATTAGTGTGCACAAACTTAATGAAATTTTATTTTATAGTAAAAATTCAAGTATTTTAATATTTAGATTCATATTTGTGTTCATTGACACTTATCCACCTACATTTCACACTGTGGAGAATGATATATTTACCATCAACCACTGATTCAAAAATGTTTAGTGAAAATTCGTTTTTAAGTAATGGTTTCTATTTCTGTAGTTTTTCGTTACACAAAAAAATCAACGTATTTAATAGTAATGTTGCCAAAACGTTTGCTTTAGTGTTTCAAACATTTAAAGCAAACTATCCGAGAAACTAAGATCCATATGTAACAACAATTAGTGATTCTAATTACAGGATAATTTTGGAAGCTTACTTAAAATATAATTTATACAAAATCACTTTTACTTGTTTGTTACCTTAACTTTAATATAATAGTTATTCAAGTTATTTGATTATTACAGTGTGCATGAAATTTTGTTTGTTTTTGAACATTCAAGAAATGATTTTTCTCACATTTCACTCCAGTGTAACATCAGACATTTGAGCAGTACAATGTAAATGACAGCAGTGGAAAAAATTATTGAATTTTCCAATATTTATATAAACTTTTATTGGGTCCTGTAATATGTTTACAAGACTACATATTGTGGCAGTGTTTATGAATGCTCTTATATGTAAGCTAACTCATGACTTGATTTAAAGATAATGTGATTAATTTAATTGAGAGAAGGTGGTCACAGAGTCTGTTTTTGTTTGAGTATTTAGTTGAGCCTCCTGTTGCCATGGTAACTGCTTGACTTTGTGATGATATAGAGAACATGAACTGATTGTGGGCAGGGCTGAGTTTGTGATGCCACATGTAGGTTAGGGCTTCCTGGAGTTCCAAGATGATTAGTTGTTTCTTTTGCAATTTGTTGCCCATTATCATCCATCAGTTTTTAATAGGTTTGAGATCAGGGCTGTTGGATGGCCAGTGTAGCATCATGATATCCCTTCAATGATATAGTTCTTCCCTTGAAACAATGAAATAAAACCTAAGTTATCTTTTCAATACAAGCAGTTTGACATTTCCTTATTATCTCACATCTACTGTATAGAATATACGAATATTACAAACCTTTTTAGCTCTGAGGCATGGAGCAGAGTCATTCTGAAGTGTACACTGATCAGTTCCACCATAATGATCCTGAACTGTTGGTTTTAACAAGGATAATGCAGGTATCATACACCCTTACTAGAGATGTATCTCCATATTACTTAACGCTGTAGATGCTGCACAGTTGTATTAAAATATACTTCTTAGAACTTTTCTCCACTTTGATGTCATAGAAATTACTTTCTATCAGACTTGTATGGGTTGAACTTTGATTTATCTGAGAAGACTGCTTTTCTCCACATTAGTTTAGTCACTGTTATTTGGCCCATTTAAGCCTCATGTTTATTGTATTGTTGGTGAGAAGGAGTTTCTTTTTTGGTTCTCTTGCTTGGAGATGAGCTGAGCAGAAGTGAGACCAGTGATCCATCAGGTTTTCTTTAATGCTGTTTTAAGATCTGTGGTTGTTTATGCATCTCAGAATATGGTTGTTAGCTGCTAAGGAAGCTTTTTTCCTACCTCTTCCATTCTGAAACTCCACACAGCCTGTCTGTCAATATCATTGAATCAAGTCACTCACAGGAGAATGGTTAAATGTGATTCTTCCATGGCTACATCACGTGCACAGTGTAATAGATAGGCTTCTGAACTGACTCTCAATGAGAGCTATTAATATCCTTAAAATAGCTGATGCATT